>NC_056739.1:1267824518-1268049518 GCF_019279795.1 Protopterus annectens | reverse complement strand
ACTAATAAATATTTTATTCTAATAACTTTAGTGTTTCCAGCTAATCTTACAGTCTGAAAAAAAAACTCCAGATGAAAGTATCAAACTAATCTTGAACAGCAGAAAAATAGTAAACCACCGAGTCATTCCACACACCTAAATACATAGTGATGCAGGAATCCTATCAAAGGGTTTGCAACTTTACTTCACTCCCAGGCAAGAAGTTGCTAAAGAGAATTTATACCATTAGAGAGATGACATTACCATGTCACACCTAATGTAAAAAGGACCTGCCTCAGAGAGCAGTGTTTAGATGAAGCATATTCCATTTTTTACACACCCTGCTTTTGAACTGTTCACATTCCTGTTGTATGGCAGAAGATACCACAGCGTATGCTGTAAAACGACCAGGTTCAAGAACAGTTTTTTCCCCAAGTGATTATACTCTTGAACTCTGGTGTTAACCTAAGGGATGTAAGATGCTGACAAATCTTATGATAACCAAACAATGCAATAACAAAAAAGATATCATAACCAACTTATCAGTTTACAAGAAATGTATGTGCAATACAAACCGCTAAATATTCTCATAATACAGAGAACATGAGAATTACACTGGGTAATAAAGTACATGTGCAATAAGGAACTGATCAGCTGCTATAGCAGTGTATAGAATAATTGTAGTAATAAGTAACAACATAACTAATAGAAAGGTAAATGTTAGGTCTGATACACACGTAATTGTATGTATGAATATGTCTCTCTTCCAAGCACGTATAATTGCATGTATGTAATTGCATGCATATATTTGTCTTCTTAAAGTATGATGTACATAATTTCATTTAGACTTCACTTATGGTGTTTAAATGACTAATAAAGTTTACTTTGACTATTGAAGTGAAAACCACCTGCTGATCATTGTCCTCGGAAGTGTGATATAGTTCCCAGCAGGCAAGTGACTGTTTAAAACATGGTACTGTTAGCAATGGTCACTCATTTATTGCACAACATGCAAATTTAAAACATAAAGGATGCAGTTTCTAACTACTATAATGTTTTACTCTATACTATGATGCTGTGTACCTGGGTTTGGGAAATGAGACATTTTGCCCAGCACCAGAAGTGAGATGTGTGGCTGGGTCAGCTCTCCCATCCCAAAGCACAGGTGCTTGTATCTACATCAAGTTGTCAGAAGGAATTAAGCCAATGTTGTTTCTGCGAAATGTATGGAATTATGGTGGCACATCCCAGCCATATGTTACTGCACATGGCTCTGTAGTGCAAGAATATAATGTACAAATATGTGTCTCTCCCTCCCTCATGGCTCCAGATGTCTATTTTGTCTATGGTGACGTTCATGGTCTCATTACCTTTCATCACACAAGGGTTCTAGTAACTCACCCATTACATGTATGATGCAGGTACTATAAATGAATGTAAGAAAAGTAGGAGTACTATCAGGAGACCAGAGCTTAAAGGCAATGGGAGCTAGAAAGATAATGGTTTCCCTTGTCATAGATAAATTTGTATGGAAAAAAAACAAGAAAGTAAGATCATGCATAGAAAGAGCTGCTTGTAAATCTGAAAATTATTAAACAACCACTCACAATGAAGTTTTTGAATCACTTCAGCAAGTTTTCTAAGCAGATGTTGCTTCTACATATTTATTTAGCTTGTCCCTTATACTTGCATGTTATTTTATGTTGGAAACTACACAGCTTCTACCCTGTAGTATTCACACAGTAAACAAATCCTTATTGTTCTACCTAGATATCCAGTCTTTTTAGTTATTACATTGGAGTTTGTAATGATAAGAATGATTTCAAAACCATATGATGTAGCTTAAGCCTCATTTCAAACCTTTTATCGACCTTGGTTCTCCCTTGAAAAGAGGACAATGTCCTAGTGGAACTAACCCAATCAACAAAATGTAAACAAACAAATATAATAGTTCTGTTTTCTACTACAAAAATCTGTGACGGTCAGTCATCTAAACTGAGTGTATAATTCTTACACTGCATTTATTTCTCACTGTTACTGAAAAGAAAGTATTGCTGGAATAGTTCAAAACAACGTTTGTTCAGAAAAAAAAAGGTTTACAGCTTTTGTGCAGTCTGCATGTTGTGAGTACACATGCACACAGACATGACTGTCCCTTCCCATCTCTCTGTCTCTGTCTCTCTCTCACCAGACAGCGATTCAAAGAATGATATGGAAAGCTGAAGGACCAGTTATTTTCTTACAGATTTTAAAATTTAAATGTGAGTTTTTGAGACTTGGTGTTTTGAAGTCTACACAGTAAACATGAAGACAAACTGGAAGGAAAACTTTCATTTTATACATGAAGAATCTGCAGTACTTCTGTTTAAGAGTTGACAGTGTAAAACCCTAGCCCTCACTACTGCATTTCTGTAGCTGTTAGAATAGCTTGTAAACTGCTGAAACATTATGACAGTTCCAGAAAGTGGACGAGAGGTGGTTTCCTGGCAATAGCATACATAATGCAGCAAATTTAGCCATTTTACTTATTAGTCTTTTTCTGTTAGTTCCAGTTTTATGGGGGTGTCCCTTTAACCCAGCATACTCCACATATTTTAAAAAAAGCACTCCTAGGTGTATGGTGGTTAAGGAAGATGGGAGCTGCCTTACAAATGAAATTAACAACCCATCTTCTATCTTCTTGCTCTAGCTACCTATTATATATAAAAAAAAATAGTGCAAGACTGGGTGGGTGAAAAATACCATACCTCTCAACTGTCCAGTTTTTGCCTCTTATTTTTGGTCTGTTCCTCATAAAATGTGTGGTTTTCTGGCAAATCAGTGTGAATTAAAGTCACTAAGTAATGACAGACATTTGAGTTTCAAACTTTATATCTTTCAGAAAATGCCTGATAATCCAAAGCCTGTTTGTTATTCTAGTAACTTTCTAAGTTTATAAGAGCAATACTTACAATCTGTCCCTGTTTTGGGGCCTTTATCCCTCCATTACTATTGGCTTTTCCCATATTTCTTGTATTAAGAGGTGGAGAGGTATGTATTAAGATGGTTACTGAGAAAACAAACAACTCTGTCTGCTTGCATAATCATGCCACTTGCTATTCTGGATCTGCACATTTTCTTTATTATAGATGAAGAATTATCAGTGGGATACTGTTTTTATTATAATTCTTGATTTATCTTACTGTTTTGAGGCTGAAGTTATTTTTTCTGCTTGGGGTGGAATAAACAAAATCTTCCAATAACTAGTTGGCTTCTCACTGTTGGCATAATAATTCAGTAGAGAGCTCCAGCATGGGTGGCACAGTGTCTCAGTAGTTAAGGTGCCTGCCTCACAGTTCCAGAGTCCGTTCTATGTTCACTGTGTGGAGTCTGCACGTTTGGCATTTCCAAAGGTGTTCGTGTTATATTTGCTGAAGACTGTTGCTCAAGGGAACATCTTTGCATGCAGACCATGATCACACTGAGTCAAAGAAAAGTTGAGTATTAAACTATGCTGCTTTTCTCTGACATAGTGCAATCTCAGAGCTGGCGTATATAATGTGACAGGGATTGGGGGTGCAGAGTGGTTGCTGCCACCCTGTGAGAACACTTGCTTGAATGTGTTTCTAGTGGCTTCTACTGCATTCCTAAAGCTGTGTAACTTAAGCAGTTACTTTAGACTTCATAACCTTGAGCATGGGTGGTGCTTCCTGTATGTCTTCCATGTATCTGTCTGTTTTTTCTCTGTGCACTTCAGTTTTGTCTCATCTCTAAACAATATGCTTGTGGACTAGCCATTCTAAACCACAGGTACAATGCATTTATCTTTGCCTCTGTGGCCTGAGTCTTGGCTGAAAAGAACATCAGAAGGACCAGTTCTCTCACATGGGTAACAAGTTAAAAAAACTGAGATTTGAGCTAAAAAAAAAGTTTAAAGAAAGTTGGGAAAATTGAAGAAGTGGTAAATGTAGTAAAAAGAGAATGAAAACATGAACAATAATGAAACTCAAAAACATATCATGAATAAAATGCTAACCATGTTGCAAGAGCTCAACAAAAAGACAAAGAACCTACTTTCATTTTACTGATAACCTAAGTATTCTGTTGGTCTCAAACAGTATAAAAAGTTATGTACTCACTATAATGTTCCATCTGTTTTGTCCATTTTCATTCTTCTTCAACTGATGGGTTCAGATTAGACTCAGACACTTCTATCAGATCATCGGATCGTATAACTCTCAAGCTCCTCCCTTTACCCACAATGACCCACCGATATAAAGGACCTCAGATCAAGTTTGCTGCCCCTGAATATGAAGGGACAACCTACTATAGGAAAATAAACTGAGGTAGAAAGAGAAAAGGATACTGGAGCTCAAACAAGGAACAGAAGTTCCTGTACAACTCTTAGATCCCCCCAGAAGCAAAAAAGAGGGGTAGGTGGGCGGGGAGTTGAGGAATGAAAATGGACAACACAGATGGAATGTTATGGTGATTACATAACTTCTTTATCTGATGTTGTAATTTTCATTCATTCCTCAACTGATGGGACAGAGTCCCCAACTACTGAAACCTTGGGAGGCCCTCAAGGAAGGATATTCCAGAGCACTGTTGAACCAAAGTTTGCTCTATTCCTGGAAATCAAATCTAACTTGTAGTAAGTAATAAAAGTGTGAGGATATGCCCAAGATGCAGCAGCACAAACAAATATCATCTAAAGAAGATCTGGACCAAAAGGTTGACAGATCTTGCGGAATGGGCTCTAGGAGGTTTTGGTAAAGGTAATCCCAATTTACTATAGACGAAAGTTATACAATCGGTTAACCACTTGGCCAGTATAACTTTAGATATTGGATTGCCTAATCTGGTAGGAGAAAAGAAACAAATAATTGGTCAGACTGTCTAAAGTCCTTGGTTCTGTGAGGGTAGAAATAAAGGTGTCTGTGTACATTCAACAGGTATAACATGTACTCTCCTTTATTTGAAAAATGGGAAAGAAGACTGGGAGATTAGTGACCTGGTTTATATTTGAGTCAGAAGCTATATTAGGTAAAAAAGCCGGGTTACTATGCAATGAAACACTGTGTGAAAAATTAGACAAGAAAGCTTTGAAGACAAAACCTGGAGTTCAGACACTCTTCTAGTTGACATAATAGCCACAAGAAAATTGTTTTCCAGGATAAAAGTTTTAGTTCAGCCATGGCTAAAGGTTTAAAGGGAGAATGGGTTAAGTCCTGAAGCATCATATTTAAATTCCAAGGGGGGGGGTGGATCTTTTAATGGAGGTCTATGTCAAAAGGCTTCCTTGAGAAAGGCCTTGAATCATTTAGAAGAGGCTAATGTAAAATTATTTTTGCCTAAGTGGAAATTAGAAATGGCAGCCAATTGAATTCAAATAGTTGAAAAACTAGCTCCTTCTTTAAAGACTGATGTCAAAAACTCAAGGATCACTGATACATTTGCTGAAAAATAATCTAGATGTTTGCTAAGGGCCCAAAAGAGAAATCTTTTCCATTTAGTCTTTTAAATCTTTCTAGTAGAAGCCTTATGGGAAGATAGCAAAATATGATAGACCAGGGAGGACAGCCTTGGCTGACTAGAAAACAGTGGTATTGGAGAAACCATACAGTCAATTTGAGGCTTGTTATATCCTGATGAATCATGCCTGTCGGATGAGACAGGAGGTCTGGAGTTGGATGCAGAATCCAGGATGGATGTAGAAAATGAGGCCAGAAGAATGGGAACCAAATCTGACAAATCCAAAAGGGGGCAATGAGAATAAATGTGCTCTTCAACTGAACTGCTTTCTGGAGGAAATTGGAAATTAGCAGTAAGGGTGGAAAGGCATACTGGAGACTGACTCTCTTGATGGAGGGATCAGAGAAACGAACCTGCTGCATTTGTTGTTGAGGGGAGAGGCAAATAGCTTGCAGCATCGCTCGCCCCACTGACAGAAAATTCTCTCCACCAAACTGACATTGAGAGACCACTCTTGAGGCATCAGAATGAACCTGCTTAGTTTGTCTGCTATCACACTGGTTACCCACAGAATGTGCATTGCTATTAGAAAGTGATTGGAAGAGATCACCTGTTGTCATACTCTCATAGTTTCTCAGCAAATAGGGTAAAATCTGATTCCCACTTGTTTGTTGATGTACCAGAGTACCAACATATTGTCCATCTGTATCGCAATTGTCCCAGATAGGAGAACATCTTGAAAGGCCTGCAATGCTAGGAGGACAGCCCTCATCTTCAGGACATTGATATATGTTATGGCCTCTTCAGAGGAACATGTACCTTGGACTGTCCTTCCCAAGTAGTGCTCCCAACCGAACTGGGTCACAGTGGCCTTGGGCAGGGAAAGAACAAATAGAGAGCCTTTGCAGAGTTGGGTTGAATTAATCCACCAAAGAAGATATCTTTTGCACTCTTGTGTGATCTTGACTGGAGTAGAAAGATGTTGGAGAATGGACCACTGAGTAGACAGAGTCCATTGAAGTATTCTCATGTGGGACCTGGCCAGGGTAATGAGGGTGATAGCTGTTGCCATGGATCCCAGAGCCTGTAATATTAATCAAGCTGGAAGGGAAGAACTTTAAATAATTTTCTTGATTTGGGAAGTCAGTGTGTTTATACAAGTAAAGGGAAGAGAGGCTATCTTACTGACTGTATCCAGATGAGGACCTATGAACTCCAGACTCTGCATAAGTATAAGCTGAGATTTGTTGTAACTGACTGTTATTCCCAGATGAGAACACAACAGGAGCAAGTAGTCCCTTACCTGAAAAAGTCAATGCCTGGTTGGGGCAGTTAGGAGCCAGTTAGCTAGATATGGAAACACAGAATCCCAGTAATCTCAAGTAAGCTGCTACCACTGCCATGCATTTGGCCCAGGGGCTGTGTTGAGATCAGAGGGTAATGCTCTGAATTGGTAATGACTGGCTCCCAGCTGGAAGCATAGTTATCTCCTGGAGTGCCAGATCATTTTGTTGTGATAGTATGCAACCTGAAAATCTATCAAGCACATCCAAGCATCCTTTTGCAACACACGAAAAATGGACTGAACTGTAACCATCTGAAACTTGCATACTGAACAAACTTATGTAACTTGCTTAGATCCAGAATCAGTCTCAAGTCCCCTGTCTTTTTTGGTACTAAGAAGACCATCTGTGGTCTGGGGGACCCTCTTGGATGACTCTTTTTTCTAGCAGCATTTTTATTTATACAGATGCTTCTTCCTTCTGACTGCGTGGAACATCAGGGATTTTCTTCATGACTGTGGGAGGGCTTAGGGATAATGGTATGGTATAACCTCTGGATATAATCCTCCGTACCCACGCATCTTTTTGATAGCTAACCAGGCTCTCTGGTGCAGGGATAAATGACCCCCGGACTGCCTTCACAGAGGATCAGTCGGGCCTCCCTTCTGGAGCACTGATAGGGCCTATCTGAGAAAGAATCTCTAAAGTCCTGGTTCTGCGGACCACCCCTGCAGTGGGGATGGCATCTTCTATTTGAGTCCCCCCCCCCCGCCCCTGGGGGAACTATTTTTATGGGAATCCTGGAAAGAGCCCTGGGACTTCTTAAAAAAGAAGTTATGTACTCACCATAATGTTCCATCTGCATTCTCCACTTTCATTCCTCCTCAACAATTGTATTCAGATCCAAACCCAATTGTTGAGGAATGAATGAAAACTGACATCAGATCCACATCTTTCTGTCACTTCGATGGATACCAAACAAGGGCCTTTGAGGGGGTAGAAAAATGTACACACACAGCAGACAGGGTCTTTCCCTCTTTTTTTATACCTGGAGAGCATGTCTTTAACCTTAGGGACAAAGAAGATCTAACAAAGGGTGCATTGACGAACTAAGACTTAAATGGTTCTGCAAAATCACTTAAGGACATCCAAGCATGTCTTTTGATGGCTATACTTGAATCTGGCACCTGAGATGTACCTTCTGCAGCATGGCAGATCAACTTCATGGATGCATTTGAGACAGATTGGAGGATGACTAGCATCCTGTCTCCATCTTTGGTGGACAGGCACCCAGAAAGAGATTTAGTAAGCTCTTTGATCAAACCTCTTTGCAGCCTTGTAAAATGTGTCAAGTAATTCAGTGACCCAAGTGCAAATGTCGATGAAGTATAAATACGCTTCTCATATCTGACAAGCTCTAGACTCTCTACTGGGGGATGGACAGAAGAACTCTGTTCTGTTAGTTCCTTTCTCGTAGCTCCAGCCACAACCATGGCATCAACAGGTACTCCCTTGTTCCAGTGTGGAAGGTCTTTGGGGGGGTTCAATATTTTTATCTGGTCTTTTTGGTATAAGCTCAACAGTGTCCAACTCCTTCCAGGCCCACTGAGAGACTAAGTCAATGAGCTCATCGGCTGGGGGGGCGGTCAACCAAGAAGTAGATGTGCCAGACCCAAAAGCCTTCAGGAACACGGATTCCTCCTGGGAGGGAGTGTCTGAAGACCAACCACCTTTTTGTTTCAAGAGCTCCAGGATGTCTCCAAAGGAGACGTCATCAGGTGGTGATCTGAGGGACCCCTCCCCCTCATCAAAATCAGTGTCATCTGAGAGATATTCCTGGGAGGAATCTAAGTGCCTCCTCTTGCACATCCTCTTTTGAGGAACTTCCTCAGTTGAATGTCTGAGGAAGTGTTGGAAGAGATAACAATGCCCTAATGAACTGGCTGGAGACTAGTTCGGTTTGGTTGTTCCAGTGGAAGAGATGGCTGAGGCTCAGAATACAGAACAGTATGAGTCAGGGTTGTCTGATCCAATGGGGAGCAGGGAAATCTGTTTTCTAGTCATGGGGAAAACCCTATCCACAACCTCTACAGCAGAGTGCCTAGGAGAAACAGAAGCTAATTGCTCTGAAGCTGGAACCTCTCAGATCATTGGCTCTTGTAACCCTATCAGTGCTCCACCCGAGAAGGGAGTTGGATCCAAGCTATCCAGCACCAAGGCTTTGAGGGGAAGAGGCAGTTCCAAAAGCTCTGGAATTGACTCCAACTCCTCGGAAATAGTGTCGATGCTTCAGCTCTGAGAATCCCCTGATTCCAAAAACGCTGCCAGTCAGCTCAGGGGAACCACTGGAGTTGAACAGCAAACAGTCTCTGGATCTGAAGTAGACACACCCAGGGATCTTGGAGCTGGTGAATCTGAAACAGAAGAATAAACTGGAGGAGATATCAGAGGGGAACTGGACTGACGTTTGCTCTCAATCCCGGAAGGGGGTCAAGATCTGGGAGAATCCCCATCTGTATCTGTGCTCTGAGGAATTTCCTCATCATCCTGTTCACATCTCCTTCTAAAAGGCTCCTGCAGGATCGAAGACAGGACATAATGGATGGAGGCCAAGAAATCCTTCAAGGCAACAAATCTAGGAATGGACACGGGAGCCTGGATAGAGTCAGATCGGGTAGAAGCTGTGCAGTACGGTGTGACATACCCACTCTGGGCCAGTAATCAAGGAGCCTGAATTCTCACTGACACTGGAGATGGATGTTCACTTGGAACAAAATTGGATACATCCAGTATTTCCAGATACAGTTCTCTGCATCAAGCACACTTTCCCTTAAGAGCAGACAAGGAACACACTCAGTCTGGATTTCTCTATCTGTCTCCCTTCAGGTCCCCAATAAGACACTCCCACTAGCACAGCTATAGAGCTGAGACCTCAGCTGAGTGTCCAAGCCAAGTTCCCCACCACTCTCTGTGAAACCAGTGCTTTGTGCCCCTGCTCCAAGCAGCTGACACACACTCTCTTTGAGATTTGATTTTTACACACACACACACACACACACACACACACACACACACACACACACACACACACACGGAAAAGGCTGATACAGATTTACTAGCTATGCCCCCTTCTACTCAGGCTATAAGGTAGTTACACTGTCACCAGACACTCCAAAGCCAGATATATATACCTCTCAAATTCTTACAGCAAGAAATCTGGACAAAGCCATAAATAATGGGGGGGGGGGGCCCCCAAAATAGGGACACTTTTTAAACATTGCTCTTACAAACTTAGAAAGTTGATAAAATAGCCGAAGTATGAAAAATGTTATATATCACAGCTGACTATAAAGTATAAAACCAAGGGAATTATGTATGCTGTTATATCCGTGGAGGATATGATAGCAACTTTCTGCAGCGCTAAAGTGCAATCCCACTGAAACTAGAGGTAGTTAGTGGCTGTATGTGCAAAGCATGCAACAAAGTACCTCAGTCCATTCCCACATTGTCTCAGAGCACAGCTGTAATTAAGGAAACTTGAGCTGGAGGCAGCTGCGAAAATTAAACCATCTACAGAGGGAAGAGAGCATAAACAAGTTTCAGAAAGGGAAAAAGAGTGAGAAGAAATTGAAAAGCAGTGTCGCCATGAGAGGGAAATAATGGTCCATCATCAAAGACAAGTGAGTACCGATGGAGGCCAAAACATAGATGCCAAGGTTAGTACCAACTTGTTTCCTTACTATAAAGGGGAGAATGGCTTTGATAGTTTTATTTAAGCATTTGAAAACGTGTGTAATGAACATCAAATTAATTAGGACAATGATGGAGATTTTTTAACTCCTCTATCCATGGGTAAGGCTGTGACGCCATATCAAAAATGAAGGATGTGGATTGTATGAGTTATGACGAAGTTAAACACTTTTTATTTGAAAGTTTTAAAATGACTCTTGAAGCTTAAAGAAAAAAATCTTTGAACATAGAAGAAATGTAGATGATAGCGAATGGGTGATTATAACTGCAGAAATAAGCATTTACTTTCATAAGTGAACAAGTAGATGTCAACTCTCTACATTTGAAATGCTAGGACAATGTATAAGATAGCAAGCATTTAGAACTTTGCTTGAAGGCATGAGAATATGGTTAGTAGATTGGGAGTGCAACACTCCTGAGGAAATCAAGGGAGAGTGTGACATTCATCTAGCCAGCAAGGCATAAATGCAAAAGGAAGGGGTAGCCAACACTGCACAGGATTATGACAAAATCCATGTTGGCAACCTTCACAGCATGTACATAGGCAAAAGAGGAAAATACTGCCTTAAGTACACACCAAGGTCTTGGAATAAAATGTTTTCAGTGTAACCATACTGGGCATAAGAAGTCCAAATATCCACAGGCACAGGTTGGGGCAAAAACATGAGGGAACTAACAGAAGTAGCAACACAGCAGTGGTAGGTTACGTTGAAACTGCAGCTTTGATTATGACAGTGGTCTATACTGTATCCTGGGTATAGTGTACAGCAACTGTTGTTAAAAGGAATACTACATCTAACATAACTATTGTAGAGCCTGTCATTTTTGGACAGAAACTTTACTTGCCTGAGTATAGGAGGGACACCATTTCAGCTGCAGCTGCTGCCAAGGCTTAATTTAGACTGGGAATGGGGCAAAGAGCCAAGCAGGTAGCAGTTTCTTATGATATCACAGAAGATGTTGTAATAGATAATGACTATAACAACAGTACACTTTGGACATGCAGTCACACTAACCAAAGCTTACAGACAATCATGTGGAAAATGAAAATATTAATGGAAAGGCTGGAAAAGCATAAAGGAACACTCTTATCCACAGGAAAAAAGGAATCTGTTTTCCAGTCCTCTTTTCTTGGTGTCTTGGAGCAAAATTTTGCCAACTGATTGCGGTGAATGGAAGCAAAAATATCTATCTAAAGTACTCCCCACAGTTAGATCAGTTCCTGGAAGATCCCATGATTCAATTTCCAATTGTAAGGGTCTATCCAGGTCCTGCTCAGCTTGTCTACCACAAACGTTTGCTCTAGTGAGATATGAGATGCTTGCAGAGTGAGATAGTGCTGAAAAACTGTATCCCAGGCTACCATGGCAAGTCTGCACAGAGGGCAAACTTTTGTTCCCTGTTTGTTTATGTACCACATCACTGCAGTGTTGCCTGTAGCAACCTGAAATGGTCCTGGGATCACAGATGATTCAGAGACTTGACAGCATTTATGACTGTTAACATCTCTTTTATGTTTATATGTTTTAGTCTGTCTTTTCTGTTCCAAAGACCATGTACTTTTATCCCCATGGACACTGTTCCTCAACCAGAATCTGAAGTGTCGATTATTACAGACTGTACTAGAACTCTGAGGGAAAATGGAAGACTTGGATTCAGATAAAATTAGTCTCTTCACCAAATAAGTTCTCTTCTCAAAAAACCCAACGCTGGAATCTGTAAAATCAGAAGATGTTGATGTTGGAGCCATATATATAGTCTAAGTACCACTATTTTTTTCTCATGTAGAGTCTTGCTAATTGCATCAAGAGAATCATACATGCGATGAATCTTAGTATCCAGAGAAATTCCCTTGCTGAGACTTTTGTTTGAGTGAAAGAAATCTCATGAATACTCTAGATATAGCCCAACCTTTTTCCTGTAGAATAAAATCTATTTGAACTGAAGTATCCAGGAGACACCCCAGGAAAACAATCCTGTGAGGAGTTAAAGAAAACTTTTGGATGTTCTCCTGAAACCCCAGTCTTTGTAAGAGACCTCTCAGCCAAGAGAGAGATTACTGAAAAATTGTATAAATAAGGAAAAATGTGAATACCTTACATTCTGCAGTAGGCTATCACTGGAGCTTTACGCTTGGTAAACATTCCTGGTGCCGTGAGCAATCCAAAGAGCAGTGCAGAGAAATGAAAGTGTGATCTAAAGAAAACCTTAAGAAATATTAAAAATCTAGAGATATAGGAATGTGATAAGCGTCTTTTAAATCTAGAGACACAAAAAATTTAAATGGGGCTGAGAGCTAACATTTTGAAATTTGGAACAGTCACAAAGTGGTTTTAAAAGGAAAAATCTAGAACTGCTCTCAATGAAGTTTCTTTCTGTGGCACCAGAAACATTCTTGAATGAAAACCTTCACCTATCTGAGGAGGAGGGACAGCTTCTATCACCCATTGAGTTAGGAGATGCTGAATGACAGGAGGGAAAAAGAAGTCTGATTTAGTGGATGAGGAGGAATCCCTTGAAAATGATGGATGGAGGTTTCCACTGTCATCTTTATCTGTGAAGACTCACTTTCAGAATCCATTTATTTGATACTATCTGGAACTTCAGATTTTTAGGAAGAATTAAAGGCTTACCAGGATGGGAAGTAGGGATTCCGAAAATATTCATTCAAGCTTGTTAGACTGACCATTATTGTGGGGGAGGTGGTTCCTCTTTCTTTTCAGAGCATCCCTGACATTGATTTTTAAAGATCTGCTTGCCACAAGCTTGCTGTGTCTGCTTGTTTTGCTTTTTGAAAAAGTTGCAGAGGTAGCATTAAACCTCTTGACAAACTTAGAGAAAGTAGGCTGAAACATCTGTGAAATTCCTTGAATCAGCTTGCTACTCTCATCACACATTTTGAGGACCTCAGCAGAGGCTGGTCCAGAGTATGCAACTAAGCAAACCTCCTCATAACAGTTCCAGTAGCAGCAGCTCTGGAAGTTCCATCAGCTGAATTATAATCACATTTCAAACTGGGCAGCCACTTGAGACACAGAACCAATAAGATTACACAAAGATGCTTTTTCCTGAGACAAGGGAAAATGCCCAAATCTTCCCCATATTCTCAAAAGAGGCAAGAATAAACTAACATATGCGCTTGACAACTGAGAATTTTGAAAAAAAAAGTGCTGCACAAGAATACACTGTTTTCCCAAATCTTTCCAATCCTTGTCAGGAGAGGGTTCGGGTGGGGTGGATTGATATTAGCCAAATGTTTAATGCAGCTAGGTTTACCAGTGAAATTACTGTTGGGTCTGATCTGGGGTTAGAATATAAAACTTTATTTGACTGAGGAATATTATACATGTCTGCTTTTGTGGGGGCAGCAGGCTGGCTATCATACAAGTTACAGGCTGTCATAAATATATTCTCCAATGCAGGAAGAACAGGAGGGACTAGAGTAGGTTCAGGAAATTCCAATTGCAATATGTCATAATATTTCATTAGAATCAATGAAAGATCATTATGCTCCCACTGAAACAATTGATTCATTCTGGATATAGTTTCAGAAGAAGAAAATCTGCCCAAGAGACTGTCAAAAACATCACTCTCCTCAGAATCAGGATCAGAAACCTGAGGAGAAAAAACAGAAGTTGTCACCACAATAATTTCATTGTACAAAATCTTGAGCATCCTCAAACAATAAAGAATCCCCTTTTCTTTTACCAGAAACACCTGAACTGGAAGGGTCAAGAGCCTGAACTAAACTCTGAGCTAAGTCTAATGTATCACTCCTGTCCAAAGTAACTGAGACAGGAAAAGCCATATGTCAAAATCTTTGCTACTTTTTGACAGGAATTCTGAAAAAGTAGTCCTACTTTGACAGATAAAGCCTGTCAGAACAGGCATTACCAGTCTGGCGAGACTGAGAAGTATTCCCTACTGTCTTTTCAAGAATGACAAGATAGAGCCTCCTTGCCCTACAATGGCTTTCCAGCAGTTGCAGAGGTTGTGTCTAACCCCTGGTCAATGGTGGTTGTAAGGACTACACCAGAGGGAGCCAAGGAAATAGATGAATGGTATGAGGAATGAGCAAAGGCCACTGCAGAGTCACTCCTCTGAAGCTGAGGCAAGTTAGTAGCCTGCTGAGGTGGCAAAGGTTGCTTGGCAATGTTTTTTCTTTTTGTGGCAGAAAGAATTGAGAAACTGCTAGGTTGTTCCATGGAAAAGCTGAAAAAGATGCCTGAATCCTGGGGAAGCCTGGCAGAGGTAGTTGGTGAAACACAAAATGTCCACCAAAAACACAGTAAAAAGTACTTTAAACATTTACTCAAGCCCTCCAAAAATAATAAAATACAACTTTTACAAAGGAAAATAGTTTTAAGTTAGGTTAAAAAAGAAGTTATGTACTCACCATAACGTTATGTTTGTTGTCCATCTCGCCATTCATTCTTACAATGATGGGTTCGGAGCAGATCCTCAGCTCCAACTTGGCCAAATACATAGCTGAAAGTCTCAAACCTGACTCATGGCAAGAAAGTATCTCACAACGCAATGGTGTAATTCCCCAGATCTTGTTTGATGCTACTACTGAATGATATGTACACTATATATATATATATATATATATATATATATATATATATATATATATATATATATATACACACACACACAAATATATACATATATCCAAGTATATCTATACCTACTAGAAGGAGAAACAAACTGAGACAAAGAACTCCTGAAGGTAGTAAAAAAACATCTACTAGGTCCACAAGGAGTCTCTGGCAGGGGGAAGGAGGGAGGGTTCATAAGAATGAACGGCGAGATGGACAACAAACATGGAATGTTATGGTGAGTACATAACTTCTTTAGGTTATGTTGTCCTATCTCGCCTTCATTCTTGCAATGATGGGACAGCGTCCCTAGCACCTTTACCCTGGGTGGCTCACGAGAGTACACCTTTAAGCACCATGGAACCAAAGGAGGCCCTGTCCCTGGAGGCCAAATCCACTTTGTAATGAGCGATAAAAGTATGTGGAGTGGTCCAAATAGCTGCTGCCCAAATATTATCCATGGGAATTCTGGCTTGAAAGGCAGATGACGTAGCCATTGCTCTAGTGGAATGAGCCTTCACTTTGAAAGGTAAATCTCTGTGATTTGTGGTATAGATGAATGTAATACAATTAGAAAGCCAATTGGAATGAGTAGTTTTAGAAACTGAGCTACCCTTTTTCGCATCAGAGAAGGATACAAATAAATGGTCAGATTTTCTGAAGTCTTTGGCCCTATGCAAATAGAATCTGAGTTGTCTATGCACATCTAGTTGATGTAATTTGTACTGTGCCTTGCTGTTATGATTAGGAAGAACACTTGAAGCTCTATAGATTGATTTATGTTGTTTGGAAAAGAGACTTTGGGTAGAAAGGATGGATTAGTTTGCAAGAATTCCCTATCCTTATGAAAACTCAAATATGGTGGTTTAATAGAAAGAGCTTGCAACTCTGTTACTTTTCTAGCAGAACTTATAGCCACTAGAAACAAGGTCTTCCAGGAAAGGAACTTGAGGTCTGAAGATGATGAGGACTCAAAAGGTGGTAACGTGAGACGAGACAGAACAAAATTTAAATCCCAAAGAGAAAGGGGTTCCTTAAAGGGAGGTCTTAATAAGGAGGCACCTTTTAAGAAGACTCTACACAACCTGTGTGACATTAAGTTGGAAGTAGAATCACCAATGTGAAAATTTGATATTGCAGCGAGTTGAACCCTGATGAACCTTGTTGGAACAGTTCCGCCAAAAATTCCAAAATAGACTGGAGAGGTGCAGAAAAAGGATTAATGTTCCTGTTTTGAGTCCAAAAGGAAAACCTTTTCCATTTGCTAGAATACAGTTTTCTAGTGGAAGGTTTATGCGAGGACATTAAGATATGTCTAACTGTAGGAGTGAAATTATGAAGGCTGACTAAATTGGGAAGTGGAGCAGCCATGCTGTCAATTTTAGGGTGTGGAGAGAAGGATGAAGCTCCCTTGACATATCAGTCAGCAGATATGACACTGGGTCCAGAGTCCAAGGCTTCTCCTGAAGGTGAGGCCAAAGGAAGGGGAACCAAACTTGGCGAGGCCGGTAAGTAGCAATGAGAATTATCCTGCTTCCTGAGTACTGAGCTTTTGGAATGACTCTGGGTATGAGAGGAAACGGAGGAAAAGCATACAGAAGTCCCGAGGGCCAATCGTGAGCAAGTGCGTCTCTCGGTATCTCCCCCAGAGGGAGGATTAGGGTAAAATAGTTGCTGCATTTGGCATTCATGGGAGTGGCAAAGAGATCGCAGCAAGGCTGACCCCATGTTTTGAAAATCATTTCTGCTACACTGTGATTGATAGGCCATTCGTGAGGCATTAGGATTGCTCTGTTCAGCTTGTCCGCTATCATGTTGGACTTCCCCGGAATGTGCGCTGCTATTAGAAAGCGCTGGGAAGAAACCACCCATTGCCAAACTCTTAGGGCCTCTCAACAAAAGGGGCAATATCTGGTTCCCCCCTGCTTGTTTATGTACCAAACCACTGACATATTGTCTGAATGTATTGCAATTGTCCCTAGAGGGAGAGAGTCGTGAAGTGCTTGCAACGCAAGAAGCATTGCTCTCAACTCTAGGACATTTATATGCATGTGAGCCTCGTGTTCTTGCCATGTACCTTGGACTGTTCTTCCCAAATAATTCCCCCCCCCCCCACCTGGGAAGCCTCCATGGTCACAGTGGCTATGGGTTGATGTAGAACAAAGGGTCTCCCTATGGT
This sequence comes from Protopterus annectens, assembly GCF_019279795.1. Taxonomy (NCBI): domain Eukaryota; kingdom Metazoa; phylum Chordata; order Ceratodontiformes; family Protopteridae; genus Protopterus; species Protopterus annectens. The sequence continues at coordinate 1,268,032,272 of NC_056739.1, read as the reverse complement.
CACATGAGTGGAGTGTATCTGCCATCTTAAGTCTTTCTTGCAGGATTCTGTTATTCTGATGAGGTGAGACATCAGAAGTTCTTGAAGTGACCATTGGGAGAACAACAACCATTGAAGGATCCTCATGTGCATTCTGGCAAGAGGGACCGGTGTAATCGTGGAAGCCATTGTTCCTAGTAATCTAAGAATTATCTTTACTTTCACTTTGGTCTTTGGAAGGAGGTGAAGTATCTGCTGTCTGAGTGTACAACTCTTTCTGTTGGAAGAAGTGCTACAATGGAGGAGGTGTCTACATCTGCACCTATAAATGTAATATGTTGACAGGGCCACAAGGCAGATTTTTGAAAGTTGACTGTAATACCCAGATGATTGCAAATGTCCAAAGTTAAATCCCTGGCTTGTTGGAGTAGATGCTTGGTGGTGGTAGATAGGAGCCAGTCATCTAGATAGGGAAACACTTGGAATCCTAGACACCTCAGGTGAGCCGTGACTACTGCCATGCATTTGGTGAACACTCTGGGGGCTCTAGTAAGAGCCAAGGGCAGAACTCTGAACTGGTAATGACTGGCTCCCAGCCGAAAGCATAAGTACCTTCTTGATGTCCTGTCCATTTTTATATGGTAGTAAGCATCTTGAAGGTCGATTGAGCACATCCAATTGTCTTTCCCTAAAAAGGGAAGTATACACTGCAGTGTTACCATTCGGAACTTTGACTTCTTGACAGATTTGTTTAATTTGTTTAGGTCTAATATGGGTCTCCAGTCCCCTGTTCTTTTTGGCACCAAAAAGAATCTTGAGTAAGTTCCAAATCCTATTTGGTCTGTGGGGAGTTCTTGGATGACTCTTTTTGCAGCAACTTTTAAATCTCTGTAGCTGCTTGCTCCCTTAGATTGGGTGGAACATCTGGGATTGTTCTGGTTTGTGGCACAGGATGGGAGAATGGAATTGAGTATCCTCTGGATATTATTTGTAATACACATTTGTCTCTTGTGATAGATTGCCAGACTTATGGGTACATGGATAAACGTCCCCCGACTGCCTCCAGAGTAGAGCAGCCATGAAAGGAATCATGGTCACCCTGGTTCTGTGGGCCCCCTTTGCTTCTATGGCGGCATCTACTGTTGTTACCCCGCCCTCTGCCCCTGGGGAAGGGATCACCCTGTGTGTCCTGGAAAACTCTCTGGGATCTTTTGAACCACATTTTCCCACTCTTCTGACCTTTGGGATAAGGTCTTGAAGGTACAAAAAAACATACTCCAATGGCAGAGAGAGTTTTTCCTTCCTGCTCGCATTGGGTGAGAGTGTCTTTTACTTTGGGTCCAAAGAGTGAGGAACCATGAAAAGGGGCATTAGTAAAAGTAGACTTAAAGGGCTCAGCAAAATTGCACAAGTGCATCCAGGAGAGTCTCCTGAGGGAAACTCCTGAACCCGCTGCCTTGCTTGTTCCATCAGCGGCGTAGGATATCAGCCTCATGGAGAAGTTGACAATGGAATTTAAGGTAGACGGCTGGGAGGAGACCTTCTCATTCACTCCCACAGCTAATGAACCTTGTAGAGTATCTCCTAGCTCTTTCAGGAGATCTCTTTGTAGCCTTGTAAAGTGGGATAGGTAGTTCAGCGATCGTAGTGAGAATGTCACTGATGAAAAGACATGCTTCCCGTATCTGTCCATTGTTCCGAGAGTCTTTATTTGGAGGATGAACAGATGAGGAAACCTCTGCAAGTTCCTTCTTGGTGGCTGCTGCCACCACCATAGCATCTACGGGCACCCCCTTGGTTAGGAAATCCTTTTCTGAAGGAGCTGACAAGAATTTGTTTGGCCTTTGAGGGACTGGCTCTATAGTGTCAAGTGACTCCCATGCCTTTCGACTAACCAGGTCCACTAGCTCATCAAAAGGCGGAGACACCCAGGAGGCTGACGGTTGAGATCCAAAAGCCTTCAGGTACACTGACTCCTCATCAGAAGGGGTAGTGGCCTTCTAGCCACCTCTCTGCTTCAGGATCTTTAGAATATCTGAAAATGAGATATCATCAGAGGACGACCGTGGGGACCCTTCCGACTCATCGGGGTCAGTGTCTGAAGTGACGGACTCATCTGGGGTGTCTACGTGCTTCCTCTTGCAAGTTCTCTTCTGAGGTAGCTCCTTCTGGGGAGGCCTTGAAGGAGAGGGGTTTGCCCACTGGGGGATCCTGAGGCTCTGGATCTCTGCTGTCCTGTGGAATGGGTGGTGCCGAGACAGTAGCCGGTGCCTTAGGGGGACGAGTACTAGTATTCTTCTGTGGTGCTGAATGGGTAGACAACACACTCCTCATCAGCTCAAAGGCAGACCCCCGCTGGCTCTGAAGACTCCCTTAGCTCCAAGGAGACAGAGGAAGGCACCGGAACCAAAGAGATCAGACCCGAGGCCGATGTGGGAGCCGAGCTAACCCGGGCCGAGGCTCCGAGGGGTAGACTCGGCACTGAAGAAAATCGGGGCTGAGAATACCCCCCCCCCGGGCCGACCGGGGAACCAAATGCTCCCAGACTCCCTGGACGGCACAGTGAGAGTCAGAGCAAATGTCGGCTCAGTGAACACTGAAGGGGGTCCTGGAATTGACGGATCCACAGTAGCAGTACCAAGCACTCTGGCTCTGAAGGACCAGCTTGGCTCGGAGGAGGAACAACAGTGAGTATAATTGGTACAGTAGGCTCAGAGACCAAATGGGTGGGAGCCGAGAATAATTTGGTCAGCGACGGCAACTTCAGGAGTCTGCGCACCACCCGTTCCATGTCAACGCACGATAAGCTCCTGGTGGACCCAGAAGATAAGGATGGAGAGCGAGACCTGTGCAGTACTGGAGATCTCAACGTTGAAGACACCGGTGAAATATCCATGAACTGGGTCCGAATAGAGGTATCTTGCAGCTCTGAGGACTTTGGAGCCGAACTACCAGGCTTGTCAAGTAATATGGCCTCTGAAGGCTCCAAAGACTGTAGAGCCGAGGAGGTAGTGGCCTTGGAAATTTTTGGTAGTTTGACTGGTGGCTCCCATCTGAACTGATGTTGCGGGTGAATATCTTTTTTGAGATTTTTCCATTTTAGATGAAGGAGAAGAAGAAAGGGTGGCCACGGTGGTGCAGCGGTTAGCGTTGCCGCCTCACAGCAAGAGGTTCTCTGGTTCGATTCTCGGCTGGGGTGCCTTCTGTTCGGTGTCTGCATGTCCTCCCTGTGGTCGCGTGGGTTTCCTCCGGGTGCTCCAGTTTCCTCCCACATCCCAAAGACATGCAGTAGCTGGATTGGATACTCTAAATTGGTCCTAGGTGTGAGTGTGTGCGTGTGTGTGCCTTCTGTGGAAGGTTGGGCGCCGGGTTGGCAACTCAACACCGTAAAACTCCACTGCCAATCATGAGTGGACAGATGATCCGCTGTGGTGACCCCTAACCGGGAAAAGCCGAAAGAAGAAGAAGATGAAGGAGAAGAAGAAGAGGAAGAAGAACTATGGATAGCTTCCTCAAAATTTGGCTTTAAGAGCCCTTTTAGTATCAATTTGTTTCTCTTTTCTTGAAGTACTCTTGCACTGAAAGAGCGACAAAAAGTACAGTCTTCTTGTAAGTGAATAGCACCAAGGCAATAAACACATATAACATGTCTATCTGTGATGGAGATTTTTTGTGAGCACTTCTGGCATTTTTTAAAGCCCGAAGGCTTATGTTCTCTCTCTTTTGGGTCTTTATTCATAGTTAAGGTAAGACCGCAAAAGGAACAACACAACAAGACAAAATTTAGCTATTGAACTATTGAAAGGCTAAAGCTACACAGAACAGTAACTACAGGAAACACAAGGAAAAGACAACCATGGAGAAAAAATAGGGCTTCTAACTCAAATGGTCCTATTTTCTAGACAAGACAACAATTAACTATAAGCCCTCTAACTTAAACAGGCAAATAGCTCTCTAACTTAAACGAGCTACTGATAGAAACAACAACCACTACAAGGGATACCAATAGGCCTACAAAGCGACGGCAAAAGCCATGCCAAAGGGGATAAAACTATCACTAACTTGTAATGCAATAAAATGCACAACGAATAAAATGTAATTAGAATATAAGCTAACTATTATCAAATATAGTAGTTTAGAAGAAAAATATGAGAACATTTTTCACAACTTAGCCACGGCCAAGATGAGCGCATCCAACCTCGTAAAGTGGCAAACGAGATCTGGGGAATTACACCACTGCATTGTGGGATACCTTCTTGCCATCAGCCAGGTTTGAGACTTTCGGCTATGTTTTTGGCTGAGTTGGGGCTGAGGATTGGCTCCGAACCCATCACTGTAAGAATGAAGGCGCGATAGGGCAACATAACATCAAATTTTTTTCCTGAAAAGTATAAACTAATGCTCCTGATAAAAGGTTACTAAAAGTCACCTGTCTATAAAAACACCTCTTAAAACTAATAATTTCTCAGAAAAAGGTCACTTTCTGTCATAAAAATAAAAAACGGAAGTTGTTTTTCCCTGAAGGGAATTTATATAATTGTCAATCCTTGAAAGCCCCCAAGAGGAGCACTCTTCAATGGCAGGAAAGCTCTGAAGGGCATAGTGCCTAAACCATTCTCTGTCTTCAGCTTTCATCCCTCTCAACCTCTTAGTGCAAGAAATATGGGCAATGCCTAAAGTAATGGGGGACAAAGGTCCACAAATAGGGACAAATTTTAAATATTGCTCTTATAAACTTAGAAAGTTACTAGATTAACAAGGTTTGTGTTAGCATGCATCTTCTGAAGGATAGAATGTCTGAAACTCAAATATATGTCATTACTTAGTGACTTCAGCCTCAGCGATTGATCAGAAAACCACAAATCATATAAGGAATAGACCAAATATTTGAGGCAAAAAATCTGTAACAATGTGTGAAAATCTGGACAGCTGAGAGTTATGCCAGCTTTGTTGGAGCTGGTTAACAGTTTTGGTGTGTGGAAGGTGCCCTTAAGCTTTAAAAGCTGGTCATCTTTTACATCCTTAGCAGGATATAACACATATAGCTATGGCTAGTGCAGCAGTGATCACACTGTGAAAATCACAAATTCCTTGGTCAGCTGTGAAAAGATGGTCAACAGAAGGAGAGATGCTGACTACAAGGGGCATAAAGAATATGGAACTATGAGATGTGAAATAGGAGCAGCCACTAGAAATATATAAGGAGATGGGACTGGATTAAACAGTATGCAGAGGAAAAGGCAGATAGAGTTGATGAACAAGTCAAGAAGGATGATGTGGGGGAAGCAATAAGAGGAAATTAATACTGAAATGCAGTATATAGGACATAAATACAAAAATGGTCAATTCTGCAGATAGACTATCAAGGATTAGTGAGCAGCTCAATGAAATACAGAAAGTACAGTTAGGTTAAGATTCTTATTATAACAATAGATCTTCAAGAAGAGGCAATCAAAACAAAATCACAGCATTTGGATTTACCCTCCTTTGCTCTTTTCTCTTCATAGCTAGAGTTTTCATCTGCTGTACTTCTGTCTTATAAGGTCCAATACTGGTCATAAGCCAGGTCTAGTTGGTGTGAGAGGTATTATTATATAAACAACACTTCTGAGAGATTTTTTCTTTCTTCAAGACTTGTTTGGCCCTCATAAGGAAGCACTGGATGGAGACTATTATTATTTGCAAAATAATGTAACTAGACTGACCATTCCAGAAAGTAACCATAACACATCCCAAACAAAATAATATAAAGAAACTATTTAGAACTCTCTTAGAGGGATGAAGGGATATCAGCTTTACTGTTACAGTGACCTCTTCTCAAAACTCATTACTGTTATGGTAAGTGTACATCAATATGTGTGTATATACCTTTAAGAAGCTATTCAAGGGCTTGCACTACAGTATAAATACTGTGCACGTGCAAGCCTGACTACCATTTTTTAGTTAGCTGTTGAGATTTGAACACATATGTATGTAAGCTTTGTTTGTTTGTTCGTATTTGAAGATGCTGCTAGCTATCCTGATGTGTTTGTATATATTAAAGCATCTGAACGAATCCCCAAGCCTTCTTCTTATTTGGATTAGAGAAGAACGAGCGACATGGTGACAGCATATCCAAAAGGACATGATATCACAAAATGACATACCTAAAGGGCTTGAAGTCAGAACCAGCATACTAAAGGGCATGAAGTTTAAAACAGCCTGGCGAAAACAATTTAAGGCACTTATCCAGATGTTGGTGGAATACACAGCAGTGGACCATCCCAAAACTGTGCATACTTCGTAAAACAGGTCAGAAACTAATTTCAGGTATAAATCTTGCTCAACACTATTTCTTATTTGCATACTATGAAATGAAACATATAGAACGCTCTAAATAATTTTCACATAAACAAATGTGTATGATATTGATAAAAATATTTGAATTACTATGGAAAATGTTTTAAATATAGTCAAATTGCATAAAACGAATAAAATAAAGGGAAAGAACCGCATTTTTTGTAAAGCATATGTATTTTCACGTTAAGCAAAGCTATCCGAGTTATCAGAAGTGTATAAAGTGTTTGCATGTTTGTGCAGTGTTATTTCATAAAGTACACCCATTACAAGGCATATTTCACACAGTATGGCCATTACAGAGTATAAGTTCATAGGTAGGTACTAGGCTATCTGCCCGATGGCATTTATAAGCCTAGCCAGAATGTGTTGGCTTTCGCCGCCCCCTTAGATTAGTTCCCTGTGCCTCTGTCCAGCAGAGCCACTGAAGTGATCCCAGAGGTAAACTTTCTGTTTCCCATCCACTCGTCAAGATTTCTTTTGAAGAGTGTTAGCAAGGAGCTCTGCCTAATGTAGATTGGGATCCTGTTCCTAAGCATGGGAAGTCTCTGGGACAGGAATCTATCCCTCCAGCACGTCCTATTTATTGTTGTAGTGAGGTTTAGATCCCTAGACTGTGTGGCTTGCAGGGATAAGGTTTTCTTTAGGTGGAGTATGTCCATCAATTCTGGGTTGGACATGACCTTGTATGTTAGGCAGAGATCACCTCTGAGTAGGCAGTATGCAGCCGAGTACAGCTGTAATTTCTTCAGTCGAGCTGCATAGGGCATCTGTTTGAGGCCAGTGATCCTCTTGGTGAGGTACTTCTGTGGTCTTTCCAGCTGTTGTAGGTGTCTTGTAAGGTACATCCCAAATGGGGTACTCTGTGATGGGGTATGATGAGTAGAGGGGCACAATGACCTCTTTTGATCTGGATGCAAACCCTTTTGTGATTAGGTGGGCCACGTAGAAGGATTTTCTAACCACTTTGGCAATGTGATTATCAAAGGTGAGATTACTATCTATTTGGGTTCCCAGATCCCTTATTATGGCTTCCGTATTTAGGGGACTACCACCTATGTGGGAGTTTGTGGGTATTTTGTTTTTTCCAAAGGGGATGACTATGCACTTTTTGGCATTTAGCTTGAGGCCATGATTTTGACACCAGGTATCTGTCTCAGTGAGACCCTTTTGGAGGATGTCTCTGTCAGCCAGAGTCAATTATAGCCCCTATGTACCACTGAGAAGTATATGCTGAACAGGAGGGGTCCTAGGACTGAGCCCTGGGGAACTCCACTTATAACCGATTTAGAGTCGGACCTAGCTCCTACAACTCTCACCATGTGGGTTCTGTCCATGGGCCAGTTGGCAACCCATCTTGTGATGTATGGGTTTATGTTCAGGCTGGTGAGCTTGTCTATAATACCAGAATGGGGAATGGTGTCGAAGGCCTTTGCGAGGTCTAGGTAGGCCGTGTGTACCACCTTTCCCTCATCTAAAGCCTTGGTAACTGTCTCAAAGAAGTCCACCAGGTTTAGGAGGCATGATCTACCCTTAACAAAGCCAAACTGGGTAGGGTCCAGTGTTTGGAGGTTCCCAATGTCTCTGTTAATAGTTCCATGATGATGCACTCCACAGCCTTGCAGACCAAGCTAGTCAGGCTTATAGGGCGATAGTTCCTGGGGTCTGTTGTGGCTCCACCTTTGTGGAGCAGACTAACCACTGCTGTGCACCATTCTATGGGTACTTAGCCTGTGGAGAGGCAGAGTTTGAACAGTGTGTTTAGGTGAGGGGTTAGTTCGTCTTTGAGCTCGTGTAAGACGCAGCCTGGGACACCGTCCGGTCCCATTGATGCTGTGTTTTTGGCTTTGGAGAGGGCTGTTTTAACCTGAGTGTCTGTGATTTCAGGGACTCTACATTCTTCTGGGATGGTTATGGGCCCTCTTGGGGGTGAGAGGGGGTGAAGTTTGCACTGAACCTGTCTGCCAGGATGTTGGCGATATCGGTCGGTTCAGTGTATTTTGTGCCATTCTGCACTAACTCTGAGCAGATCTGAGCATTGCCACTTAGATTCTTGACATAGCTAAAGAATGCCTTGTGGTTATCTTAGGAGTCCTTGGCAATTTTTCTTTCAAAGCTCGCCTTGGATGATTTTATGAGGGATCATAGCTCCATGCTGATACTGATCAGGGATGTCTTCCATTCTTGGGATTTTACTCTTTTCTGTACTAGTTTCCTCCTTCAATTGTATAGCTTGTTTATGGCAGGAGTCCACCAGACTGGTTTCCTTTTCTTGGAGGAGTGAGTCTTGGTTTTGCTCGGGATGGCATGATCTGTGCATTCTTGTAGGTGCCCATAGAATGCATTAGTAAAGAATTTTGCAGCTTGGACAGCATTATCCTTCAGCATGGGGGCTTTAAAACTTTCCACCTCGGTCTTAAGTAATGTGAAGTTTGCTTTTGAAAAGTTTTTCATGGTGGTTTTCTTGTCCAGGGGTGGGGGCGGAATGTGGATATCCAAAATGATTTGTTTATGGTCAGATCTAACGAGCAAGGGGTTAACCTCCGGTGTGGAACACCGGTCGCCCATGTTGGTGATGACCAGGTCCAATATGTTGTCACCTCTGGTGGGAGTGTTGACCAGTTGAACCAAGGTGTTTAAGTTTATAAATTCTAGGAAATGTTGAGCAAGGGAGTTAGTACTTGAGTAGTTCTCCCAGTTAATGTTTGGATAATTGAAATCACCCAGTATTAGGGTGTTTGGTAGGACCTTTATGTTTCCCAGTGTTTCCAGGAATGCGGAATGGGGGTCCTGGGACATGGTGGGTGATCTGTAGCAAGCTACAATTTGAACTGCAGTTTTGCCCATTGTTAGTTGCACGTGGATGATCTCTGAAGCATCGTGCTGTGCCACGAACCTGGAGTTGTGGGTATCCTTGATGAATATGGATATGCCACCACCTTTTGTATTTCAGTTTGGGTTCTATGGCCAAAATGTATGGTATGAGTTGTAGCCTGGTAGTGCTGGGGTGCTCTCTGGAGCCTTAAACCAGGTTTCTGTTACTGCACATATATCGATTTTCTCCATACTGAGGAGTTCCCCGAGTGTGTGCATTTTGAGGTTCAGACTTCTGGCACTGAGTAGCACTACCCTCAGTTTTTTGTTACTTGTGCGATTTTACGGTGGTAGGTTTGTCTTTTGAGCCTTGCCTAAAAAAGGCACTATGGAGGTGGCAAGAGCCTTGGCCAGTATTTGAAAGCCTAAGGGTGACAGGTGCAAGCCGACTCTAGCGAAGCAGTGTGGCTTGTCGAGCATGTCATCCCAGGCGGACAGACGCTGGATCCCCTTTGAAGGACACCAGAAACTTAGCCAATTGTTGAAATTGAGAATTTTTTCTTTATACCGTGGTATCATTCTTGGTGAGGGCTGGATGCTACTCGGGGTCAGGGTCATACCGACCTGGGCTACGTGATCAGAGATCTCTTCCATGTCTCTTTTCATGTAGTCCAGAGAGGTACGGCTCAGGTCATTCACACCAACATGGACAATGAGAGAGTCATATTTGTACTTGTTCTGTAGTGACCTGAGTGCTTGTGTTATGTGGCGGATCCTGGCGCCTGACAGGCAGCTAACAGTAACCTTCTCCTTATTAAGCCTAGTGAGTGGGACGTTAGTGTGCCTGACTATAGAGTCACCTATTACTAGTATGTTGGGTATGTTATTTTACCTTAAGGGCTGTGATTGCATGGCACACTGGCTTTGTGAAGTATGTGTTTCATGGTTTGTGTTGGGGGGGTGGAGACTGCTTGGATGTTTGCTTTGGAGGTCTCTGTTGGTTTGGTAGATTTTTATTTAGAGCCTCCGAGTATGTTTTCATGTATTTATGTCTGTTTTTTTTACAGTGCTGCTTTAATGGGTTTATGTGAGACTGGTGGTGTGATGCAAGTATTTCCCTTCTCCTCTTGACTGTCTGATCCAGTCTTGGGTTGAGAGAGCTTAGTCTCCAGTTTGGCTGTATAATTGCATCTCTTGCATGTATTAGTGTTTGGTGGTAGGAGGAGGAGGTTGTCTGTGTACGAGGCAGTTGTAACATTGCCTCAAAATGCCCAAATTCACCAGTTGGACTGAAGAGTACACCTGAAAGTTCCCTTTGGACAAGCCTGGATAGGTACAGTGAACTGTTTTACTGGATGGCTGGTAAGGTCAAATAGAGAGCCTTGTCCTTCTGTACAGTACAGGAGGGTTTAGTGCTAGGGTTTATAAGTGCTTGTTATACGTTTTGCGTAAGTGCCAGGCTGAGAAGTGCTTTAAGTTGAAAGTTTGTCTAGTTCCAAGAGAAAAATTGAAGACGAGACTTTGTGGAGCCGGGAACAGTTTTACCCTAGCTAATCGGGCAAATACAGTATTTATAGCAGGGAAATGAAACAGATAGAAATTAGCCCAAAATGGCCAATAAACTACTAATTTCTGTACTGGAACCACTCCTCCAGGGACAGACAGGCTGCTCAAAGCTCCCCTCTCACACAGGTGAACAGAGAACTTCCTTCTATCCAAGTAAGGTATGGGCAAACACAGAGATTTGCAACACAGCCCTGAATTCAGCACTAACCTGAAAACTGGACTATACTAGCTTAGAAAGGCGGGAAACAACTATATATATATATATATATATATATATATATATATATATATATTTTTTTTTTTTAGAAAATAAAGCAGATACACTCAAAAAACACTTTAAATGAAGAGTTTATTGTGCATTTGAATGTTGTTACAAGCACATACCACAGTTTGCTCATACATAATTCAAGGGCCATATTTTCAGTGTGTTTGTGTATACTTTGTGGGCATGGTAGACAGATTTTGAAAACCCACTGCACTTGTGTTTGACAGTAATATTGCTGAGAACTGCAGAGTGAGCAAGAGTACGACATTTTCATACAGGATGCATTTTCTGATGAAGATGACAGTACAAATACATTTATTCTACTTAATTTAACTGGATCAGAAGCTATAGATAGGGAATGCTCATTTGTGTAAGCACCTGCTATTTATGCTGGAGTGGGTGAAACCCGTCTTATTGTTGTACTGGATGAGTCATGGGAGGGCCAGAGTGCTTGAAACATAAATTTAGAGAAATGTGTAATCCCCAGACAAATGTTACAGTGGAAAGGCACTTATTTTACATAAGGGATCAAAAGCCTGGTGAAATTTTTGCAGCATATGTAACTCACCTGAGAAATAAAGTTAAAACGTGCAGATCTGGTAACTTAAGGGATGAGCTGACAAAGGACAGACGTGTGTGGTATTAAAGATGATGCTGTGAGAAAGATTTTGCTTCATGGCAGTGATTTAACTTTGAATAAGACCATTGAGATGTGTCAGATATATGAGCTCACAAAAAAGCACACAAATATGCTTACAAATGCGAGCAGCTCTGGAAGCCACAGTGATAATGCTCATGTTGATAGTTTGCAGCATGTGGTTAAAAGAAACAGGTCCAAGCACGTGGCAGCTGTAACCCCTGCAGCACCTACTGGTAAACCCCAGAACTTTCTAGCACATTCCAGACTTCGCACAGTCTCAGTGAAGCACAAGAGTGAGTCAAGCATAGGCCCCACCCACTTTTATTGCCAACTGTCATAACTGTGGTGGAATCCATGAATTTAGAAGGGAAACTTGTTTAGCTTTTGGTCAACAATGCCACAAATGTAATAAATGGAATCACTTCAAAAGATTTTGTAAATCAGCAGGCCCACACTCTTTTATTAAAAGAGAACATTTTAAGAAATGAGTTGATCAGTTAGACTGTGAAAAGCCTACTCTTTATGTTGATGGTGTGTCAGTGTTTTGTGAAACAGTCAATGCAGTAGATTTAAGGGCAAAGAATGAAGCATTTTGTATTGTTCGGATAAATGGCAAAGTTGATAAAGGTTCTAAGTGCAATGTTATGTTTGCAGAAACGTTTGCTAGAGTGTGCAAACGTGAAAAGCTTGATTTGGCAAGGTGTGAGAAACTTGTTGCTTATGGATCAACTAATCCATTGTCCCACCAGGGGCTCCAATATCCTAGACCAGGTCATTACCAACATGGGAGATAGATGCTCCACACCAGTGGCCACCCCCTCATTGGTCAGGTCTGACCATAAGCAAATCACCCTTGACATCCACATCTCACCCCCACCCCCCAGTAAGGAAACCTCCTTAAAAAACTTCTCCAAAGCCAACTTCATGCTACTGAAGTCAGAAGTGACAAACTTCATGACACCCACGCAGACGGGATCTGGAAGTTCGACTGCAGAATCCTACACTAAGGCACTGTATGAGCACATCCACTCGTGCATGAATCGTGCCATCCCAAACAGAACCAAGATGCTCTTCTCCAAAAAAAGGAAGCCAATCTGGTGGTCCCCTGCTATAAACAAACTATACAACAGAAGGAAGAAACTGTTGCAGAAAAGAGGAAAATCCCAGGATGCAAAAAACTCCCTCACCAGCCTCAGTAAGAAGCTGAGATCCCTCATAAAATCCTCAAAAGCTAGTTACGAAAACAAAATTGCCAAAAATTCCAAAGACAACCACAAGGCATTCTATAGTTATGTCAAGAATCTAAATGGAAATGCTCAGATCTGCTCTGAGCTACAACAGAACGGCATTAAATATACTGATCCCAAGGATATTGCCAATATCCTGGCAGATCGATTTAGTTCCAACTTCACCCCCCTCTCACTCCCTAAAGGGCCCATCTCAATACCAAAAGATTGCCAAATTCCGATAATCACAGCCACACAGGTAGAAACAGCACTTTCCAAAGCTAGGAATACGGCATCCATGGGACCAGATGACATGCCAGGCTGTGTACTACATGAACTACAAAATGAACTGGCGCCCCACCTAAGTGTCATGTTTAATCATAGCCTCACCTCAGGCTTCGTGCCCACTGAGTGGCGCACAGCTACAGTTATCCCGCTCCACAAGGGAGGATCCGCCTTGGATCCCGGGAACTACCATCCCATCAGTCTGACAAGCCTGATCTGCGAGGGCATAGAACGCATTATCATGGAACTTATAAACAGGGACATTGGCAACCTTCAAACACTGGACCCCACCCAGTTTGGGTTTGTGAAGGGCCGATCTTGTCTCCTGAATCTAACTGACTTCTTTGAATCGGTCTCCAGAGCTGTGGACGAGGGTAAGGCGGTCCACACAGCCTATCTGGACCTCGCCAAGGCCTTCGACACCATCCCCCACTCTGGAATCATAGATAAAATTACTAAGCTGTGCATAAATCCCTACATCACTCGATAGGTTGCCAACTGGCTTACTGACAGAACCCAGACTGTAAAAGTAGCAGACTCCAAATCTAGCTCCAGACAAGTGACAAGTGGAGTACATCAGGGTTCAGTCCTGGGACCACTTTTGTTTGGCATCTACTTCTCTAAAGTACAGGCCAACACTAAGGAACTCTGGCTAACAAAGTTTGCAGATGACTGCAAACTGGGAGCCATTACTGAATCCCCAAATGATGTGGATATTCTACAAAAGGGCCTTACAGAAACAGATGCCTGGTGCCAGAGCCATGGGCTCAAGCTTAATGCCAAGAAATAAGAAGTTATGTACTCACCATAACGTTCCATCTGAGTAGGTAGCTTCATTTGTCTGCAACTTGTGGGTCTTGGATCCGATATCGGATCCGAGCCGGCAACTTGTTTCAAGCTAAAGGATCCGAGCTCCTAGCTCCTCCCCTCACCCATAATCCCCTGCCAACCCTCCATGACCTCAGATTGAGTTTTCCCCTCAATATGTACCCAAAAAGGGTATCCAACTAACATAGATCTGAAGAAGGCCAGGGGGGAAGGAGGGGGGGGGGTGGTTGCAGACAAATGAAGCTACCTACTCAGATGAAACGTTATGGTGAGTACATAACTTCTTAATCTGAAGTAGGGACTTCATTTGTCAGCAACCTGTGGGACAGAGTCCCCAGCTACCTGAATCTTGGGTGGCCATCATGGAAGGATATTGCGAAGCACTGCAGAGCCAAAGGATGCTCTCCCTCTAGAAATCACGTCCAGTTTGTAGTGGTTAATAAAGGTATGAGATGAGGCCCAAGTGGCTGCCGAACAAATATCATCCAATGGAACTCTAGACTTGAAGGCCGCAGAAGTAGAGATGGAACGAGTGGAATGTGTGCGAACTCCTTCAGGTGCGGGTCTCCCAGAGGCTTGGTACGCTAATAGGATACATTGTGAAATCCAGCGTGATAGAGATACTTTTGATATTGCTTTCCCCAAATTAAATTTAGCAAAGGAAACGAACAGCTGGTCGGATTGTATATGACCAGCCATTCTATGAGTATAAAAACGTAGCTGCCTATGAACATCTAATGAGTGCAGCTTGTACTCTCCTTTATTCTGATATTTAGGAAAGAAAACCGGTAAATTTATGGATTGATTTATATTGGTTTCTGATGCTATTTTGGGAAGGAAAGAGGGATTGATCCTGAGGTACACTCTGTCCGGGTGAAAGATCAAATAAGGAGGCTTCACAGAAAGAGCTTGAAGCTCCAAAACTCTTTTCGCAGAAGTAATGGCTACAAGGAATGCTGTTTTCCAGGACAAGAATTTGAGATCTACTGAAGCAGCAGGTTCAAAAGGTGGAGCAGTCAAGGCTTGAAGAACTAGTGAAAGATCCCACGGTGGTACGGCTTCTTTTATAGGGGGTCTAAGCAAAAAAATGCCCTTGAGAAAGGTTTTACACAACTTGGCCGACATCAAAGGCCCTGTATCATGTCCCACATGGTAATGGGAGATGGCAGCCAATTGCACTTTGACAGTTGAGCAACTAGCGCCTTCCTGAAAAAGTTCGGTTAGAAAGTCTAATATGGATGGAAGAGGAGCCGTAAAGGGATCTAGATTATGATGCTCCACACAGATGGAGAAACGTTTCCATTTACTGCGGTACACTTTCCTGGTGGAGGGCTTATGCGCTGCCACAAGGATGGCTTTGACTGGTGAAGAGATACCGGGAGTCCTAACTAGAAGTAGAACTGGGCAACCAAGCTGTCAGCTTCAGATTGTCCAGATTTGGGGTTGGTAAGTCCGACGGATGGGAGATTAGATCCAGACTGGGATCCAGAATCCAAGGAGGATTTACTAGGTGAGACCACAGGTAAGGGAACCAAATTTGCCGAGGCCAGAATGGTGCAATGAGGATCATCCTGCTCCCCAACCGCGAGGCTTTCTGTAAGAGTTGCAGCATCAGGGGTAGAGGAGGATAGGCATAAATTAGACCGGGTGGCCAAGCATGCACCAGAGCGTCTCTTGGAGTTTCCCCTGGAAAGGGGAATCAAAGCGAAGAAATTGCCGCATTTGGTGTTTGAGGGAGAGGCAAAAAGATCGCAGCAGGGTTGCCCCCATATTGCGAATATCTGCTTTGCTACTAGTGGGTTGAGAGACCACTACGGGGTAAGAAGAGTGCGACTGAGTTTGTCCGCTAGGATGTTGGTCCGCCCCGGAATGTGCGTTGCAATCAGAAAGCGGTTTGTGGAGATCGCCCATTCCCACACTCTCATGGCTTCGTGGCATAGAGGGTAAGATCTGGTTCCCCCTGTTTGTTGATGTACCAGACAACCGACATGTTGTCCAACTGAATTGCATCGTTCCTACGGGGAGGAGATTCTGAAGTGCTTGCAACGCATACAGCACCGCTCTCATCTCCAGAACGTTGATATGCAGGGAGGTCTCTGTATTGTTCCACGTGCCTTGGACTGTCCTGCCTGAATAATGCCCCCCCCCCACCCGAGGCAGGAGGCATCCATGGTCACCGTGGCGAGAGGGGGAGAGGTGCAGAAGGGCCGGCCCATATGGAGGTCCGAAGCATGGAGCCACCATAATAGAGCCCTCCTGCAAGCCTTGCTGATAGCAATGGGGTGATGAAGAGGAAAAGACAGAAAGGACCATTGTACTAGAAGGGTCTATTGTAGTACCTGCATGTTCAGATGGGCGCATGGAAGGAGCGTTATCTCTGCCGCCATGGAGCCCAGTGCCCTCAGGACCAATTCCGCTGGTGGGGTCTCTGATTGGAGGATAGCCCGCACATGGAGTTGCAAATTCCAAAGTCGTTCAGATGTTAGAAAGGTTCGTAGCTCTCTGGTGTCTGTTCTGGCTCCTATGAATTCTATGGCTTGTGTCGGGGCCAGAAGGGATTTGTCGGCATTGATGGTGATGCCTAACTGTGGGGCTAGGCGGAGAAAGAAATCTCTGGCTGAGCAAAGTAGATGCCTTGTTGGGGCGGTCAGGAGCCAGTCGTCCAGGTACGGAAAGGCCTGTATTCCCTGGAGTCTCAGGTGGGCCGCAATCACTGCTAATACCTTGGTGAACACCCTGGGGGCTGTGGTGAGGCCAAAGGGAAGGACCCTGAACTGGTAGTGACTGGCTCCCAGCCGGAAGTGGAGAAACCTCCTGGATCGTCTGTCCATTAGAATGTGGTAGTACGCATCCTTGAGGTCTATAGAGCACATCCAATCGTTCTCCCTTAGAAGGGAGAATAGATTGAAGAGTGACCATTCGGAATTTTTCCTTGGTTACCGACAGGTTCAAGCGGGACAGGTCTAAAATCGGTCTCAAGTCCCCCGTCTTTTTTGGCACCAAAAAGAACCTGGAGTAGAACCCTAATCCGAGCTGGTCTTGGGGGATGGGCTGGATGGCTCTTTTTCTTAGCAGCTGCTGAATTTCTGTGGCTGCAGCCTCCCTCTGATCGGGTGGTACATCGGGGAGGTTCTTGAATTTGGGGACATGAAGTAATGGTATTTTGTACCCTCTGGATATAATTCGAAGCACCCAGCGGTCTATCGTGATGGACTCCCATGCCGCTAGGTGCTCCGAGAAGCACCCCCCGACTGCCTCCAGAGTGGAGTAGTTGGGCAACCCTTCAGGGCTGCTGCGTGGGCCATTCAGAGAAAGGTTTTCTGGACCCAAAGTTTCTCGGAGCCCCTCTGCCCCTGGGGCGGTGTCCTCCCGGTCCTCCTCTGCCACGGAAGGACTGGTTGTCCAGAGCGGGTTGGGAATGTTGAGATTTCTGGAACCACATCTTCTTCTAACCCTTTTGGTTCTTCGAAAAGGACCACTGGGGCACAGAGAAATGGACTCCGACGACAGACAACGTCTTCCCGTCCTTCTCGCTCTGGACAAGTGTCTCGCAAACCATTTTGCCAAACAGGGCAGAACCATCGAAAGGGGCGTTCGCAAAAGACGCTTTAAAGGGCTCCGCAAAGTCACAATGATGGAGCCAGGCCTGACGTCTCATGACTAGGCCCGCTCCGCTAGCCCTAGCGGCTCCCTCGGTGGCGTGGGACAATAGCCACATAGAGGTATTTGAAATGGATCTCAGAGTGGATATTCGGGTGGAGTACAATTGTTTGTCCTCCACCGACATGTACTCAGGGGGGGAGGCAGCGTATTCTTTGATAAGATCCGGCTACATCATGATGACATATGCCATATAGTTCAGAGACCTTACCGAGAAGGTCGCTGAACTAAAAACTCGCTTCCCTAAGCGGTCCATCGAGTGGGACTCCTTGCTCGGTGGATGGACTGAGGGGCTCTCCTGAGCTAGTTCCCTCTTCGTGGCTGCCGCCGTCAACATGGCATCTATGGGGGGACCCTTGCTCCAGTGCGACCAGTCTGAGGGGGGGGCTTAGTATCCTGTCCGGGCATTTGGGTATTGGCTCCATGGTGTCCGGATCCTTCCACGCCCTGGTGGTAATAAGGTCCACCAAGGGGTCAGCCGGAGGGGACACCCAAGAGGTAGACAGGCCTGCTTCGAATGCCTCCAGAAACACGGACTCGTCGGAGGAAGACTTGGGGACAGATCACCCACCTCTGATCCTCAGCATCTCCATGATGTCTCCAAAGGAGACATCCTCAGGGGGTGATCTTGGGGAGCCTTCCCCTTCATCCATGTCAGTGTCCTCAGTTAAGGACTCAGGGGAGTCCACGTGCCTCCTCTTGCACTTATGCTTGCGGGGCACTTCCTCGGGGAGGGCTGTCCGAGGAGGCCTCACCAGCAACATCCTGTTCCAATGGAACTACCTGGGACATTGAAGCAGGCTGTCCCTTTGGCCGGGTGATGGAAGCCTGGCCCAGCAGAGAGGGAGTGCAGGGTGGAGCAGAGACAAGGGCCGGGGGTCTGGATGCTCTCAACAGAGCCCTCTCCACTACATCGAAGGCCGAGGGGGAACCACTCTCTCTGGGCTCCGAGAGTTGGCTCCCACTCGGATCCGATGAAGGGATCGGAACCGGCACCGAGACCATCGGATCCGAAGAACCAGTGCTCTCTGACCTAGATGGAGCTGAAGGCACACTGAATCCCTCGGATCCGAAGCTCGGGCCATGGCTCCGAGAGGTCAGATCTGACAGGCTCGAGGGCAGGGTCGGATCCGAAGTACCAAGTACTGTTGGCACCGACCCACCCCCGGCTCCAACGCTGCTCGGCTCCGAACGCTCCGAACCCGGATAGCAGGTCGGAGAAGGAGCAATTGGATGGAAAAAAGGTGTCGAGCTCCCCCCCGAAGGGGGGGGGAGGCAAGAGCACTCCCATCTGCAGCTGGGCCTGGATGAACCTTCACATCATCCGGTCCAAGTCTGCATCAAACATGCTGAACGTAGATCTCGAAGAGGCCACCGAGGCAGGCCTGGAATGCCGCCTCGATGACCTCGATGGAGATCGGGCCTCCTCCTCCTCGGGCCCTGGGGAGAAACAAGAGGATCGGAGCCGAGGAGGAGGAGACCTAGAAGCAGTGGAGGGAGAAGCCCGCTTAGATGGCGGGGCCGAAGCGGAGGCCTCGGCCCACCGCTTGTGGTGCTTCTCCCTCCTAGCCTCCCTGTCCTCTGGTGCTTTAGCGGGAGTTTAGGTCACGGCCGAAGGAAGTGGGCAGGAGTGGCAGCAACCACAGCCTGTGGTAGTGCCACAGGAGCAGCGGAGGCCGGTGCCGAGTCCGGGGGTAAAAGTCCCGCCAAGACCAGCTTCAACCTCCGCTCTTTCAGTGCCCTGGGGTTGAACGCTGCACAAATGGTACAGCCTGAGGTGAGGTGTTCAACCCCAAGGCACCGAACGCACCGAGTGTGGCCATCAGCCGGGGAGAGCTTATGGCCACACTTGGTACATTTAGAAAAAATGGCTTTTGGGGCCTCAGCCATACTTAAAAGAAAAGGTAGTGCTACACAAACACACAGGCCCCAAAAACACAACACACACGCACTCACTAACGACCAGCGAAGGGAGGGAAAAAACTAATTAAAATAAATATATTTTTATACTACAGGGTACCTAACACTTACACAATTTATATTTTTTAAAAAAGGAAGAAAGTTTGACAGAAAAACACACTTAACTGACGATTTACTTGTTGAGCTCAAAGGAATCCAGCTATCCACAAGCGCGGCAAACTAGATCTGAGGTCATGGAGGGTTGGCAGGGGATTATGGGTGAGGGGAGGAGCTAGGAGCTCGGATCCATTAGCTTGAAACAAGTTACCGGCTCGGATCCGATATCGGATCCAAGACCCACAGGTTACTGACAAATGAAGCCCCTACTTCAGATTGTATAGTTATCCCCTTTGGAAAAAACATGTGCCCATGAACTACCACATAGGTGGCAGGACACTAAACATTGAAAGTGTGATGAGAGAATTAGGGACACAAGTGGACAGTGGTCTCACTTTCGATAACCACATCACCACAACAGTCAGGAAATCCTTCTATATGGCACACCTCATCACTAAGGGCTTTGCATCCAGAAAAAAGGAGGTCATTGTCCCACTGTACTCATCCCTCATTAGACCCATTATAGAGTATAATGCCCCATTTGGTATGTACCTCACAAGACATCTGCAACAGCTGGAAAGGCCACAGAAATACCTCACTAAAAGAATCACAGGCCTAAAGCAGATGCCATATGCTGACCGTCTAAAAAAACTCCAGCTATACTCGGCATATCGTCTACTCAGTGGCGATCTCTGCTTAACATACAAGGCCATGTCAAACCCTGAGCTGTTGGACAGGCTCCACTTAAAGAAATCCCAATCCCTCAGAGCCACATGCTCCAGGGATCTAAACCTTATCATCACAATAAACAAAACATGCTGGAGGGATAGGTTCCTGACCCATAGACTCCCCATACTCTGGAATAGACTGCCCATACATGTCAAGCAGAGCGCCTCATTGGCCCTCTTCAAAAGGAACCTTGATGATTGGATGTCAGTCGCCCTGCTAGACAGGGGCCCAGAGAAATAAATATTGTGGGAAGAAATTTCCAGGGAATTGTTATGGCTAGGCTTCGATAGGCCTTAGGGCCGATAGCCTAGTACCAACCTATGAACCTATGGAGGTGAAGGAATTCAAACCGAAGGCTTAGTAGTGCTTTCATGTTAATCTGCAGGAAGAAGCTATGGCTTATTATTTTATGTGGTCAAGAGGCATGTTCAGTCATTACTAGGGCTCATTTAATAAGGAAGTCCATCAAGTTAGCTTAAAAGACCGCTACTCTAATTTTGCCCAGCACATTTTTTTCTACTTATGCTGATCTTTTTCAAGGCAAACTTCCAATTGTAAACTCCATGAAGTTAGACTCAGAGGTCAGTCCAGTTATTAGACCAGCACACAAAGTTCCATTAGCCATGCAGGACAGAGTGAAAACCAAGTTAGATAAAATGGTGCAACAAGGTGCAATTTGTCCAGTGGAAACTCCAACTGAATGGGTATCTTCAATGGTGGTAGCTCATAAGAAAAGCTCAAATGACATCAGAATATGTACTGATCCATGAGATTTTAACAAAGCACTAAAAAGACCTCATCATCCAATGCGTACAGCTGAAGAAGTTGCAGCCTTGATGCCAAATGCCACTATTTTTTCTGCCTTAGATGCAAAGATTTCATTTTGGCAAATTCAGCTAGACAAAAAATCCCCATTGCTCAGTACATTCAGTACTCTATTTGGCATGTTTGGATTTTTGAGAATGCCATTTGGGATAAATTCTGCAAGTGAAGTCTTTCAGCGTGCAATGGAGCAAATTTTTTCTGGGTATCCTTGTGCTATCGTAGTAGACAACATACTGGTAAAGAGGTCGTGATGAAACCGAGCATGACAGAAACTTCAGAAAAATTCTAGAAAGGGCACATCAAGTGAATCATAAGCTCAATGCACAGAAATGCAAGTTCAGGCTACAAGAAGTTCCTTATGTTGGTCATTTATTTACAAGTACAGGCCTACAACCAGACCCTTCAAAACAAACAACCATTCTTGAGATGCCAGGTCTAGACAATGTTCAAGCCCTGCAACATTTTCTTGGCATGGTCAACTACCTAGGCAAATTCATTCCAGACTTGAGCCAACTTTCAGTGCCACTCAGAGAGATGACAAGTAAAGGTGTATCCCAGTCTTGGTCAGAGCAACAGCAAAGAGCATTTGATGTCCTGAAACAGATAACTGCCAGTCCGCCAACACTCAGATAATTTGATGGTCACAAACCAGTAACACTTTCCTGTGATGCTTCGAAATTTGGACTTGGTGCAGTTATTCTACAAGAGTGTCAGCCTGTTGCCTATGCATCGAGAACTCTTACCCAAACTAAACAGCAGTACATCCAGATTGAGAAAGAGCTTTTGGCAATTGTGTTTGCATGTTTGAAGTTACACAATTATGTTTATGGTAGACCTATTAAGATTGAAACAGATTACCAAGTATTAGTCACTATCCTGAATAAGCCAATGCATTCAGCTCCAGCCCAACTGCAATGTATGATGCTGAGATTGCAAACATACGATTTCAATCCTGTCTACAAAAAAGGCAAACTTCTTTATCTTGCTGATGCATTATCCAAGATCACCCAGAAATACCACTTAACAGAATGACAATCAAGGTACTCAAACGACTAATGATTCTGAAGTCATGGAAGTGAAAACTTTTTCTTCCACACATCTTGAAGAACTGAGAGAACACACAGACACAGATCCAGTTTTACAAAGGCTCAACCACTTTATCAATCAAGGATGGCCGTCAAAGCAAAGTAGTTTAACTCAAGAAGTGCAACCTTATTTTATATACAGAGATGAGATTTTGTCTGACAAAGGTATCATAATGAAAGATCCGAAAGTAATTATTCCAAAGTCCTTGCAACTTGATTACATTACTATCTTGCATCGTGGTCACCCAGGAATGGAATCTACCAAAAGAAGGGTGACAGTATTTTGGAGTTCTATGTCACAAGACATTGAGAGAGCACATTCTTCTTCTTCAGTATGTAACAGTACAAAGCCTCATCAACAGAAGGAACCACTTCAGCTTGCCAGATTCCAGAACTATCTTGGTTGACAGTATCCACTGATATGTTTGAGTGGAGTGGTCAGCATTATTTGGTGCTTGTAGACTCTTACTCCAATTGGTTTGAGATTGACTTGCTTCCTAACCTGATATCCAGTACTGTCATTACTAAGATGAAATGTCATTTTGCAGTGTGTGGAAGTCTGCACAAAGTTATTTCTGACAATGGCATGCAGTTTACAATCCAACATTTTGAAAGATTTGTTGAAGAATGGGACTTTACTCACGTCACAAGTAGTCCAGAGTACCCCTAGTCAAATGATTTGGCAGAACGCACAGTGCAAAGTGCAAAACAGTTACCTGAGAAGTCAAAACGAGATAATACTGATGTTTTCCTGAATCTCTTGAATCTCAGAAATGTTCCTTGTGATAAACATCTTGGTTCACCTGCTCACGGATATCTGTCAAAACAAACCAGAACCACATTACCACTCAGCAGTCAATTGTTGGTTCCATGTGTCAAGAACAACAGATCAATGAACGACAATCTGCTGAGGAAGCGCCTATCCTAAAAGTCCTACTATGATAAGACCAGTAAACCACTCAATCCATTAAGAGAGGGAGAAGTGGTAAAGATGCAAATGTCCAAAGGTTATGATTGGATTGGTATCATAAAGAATATTTGTCCAGAGCCGCGATCGTACATTATAGAATCAGAAGGAGCAACTTTTAGGTGGAATCAGAAGCATTTGAAACTGGTGTCCGAGCCTATACCACAGCAGATAGCCTGTGAGAGAGACTCTATCTCAGAGTGAGTTTTCCGGTGTTCCAATTCCAGAGTAAGTTCCAGAGGAAATTCTTGTTCCTATGACAAATCCAGAAGTTCCTGATATGAGTTGTGCATCACAGACTGTCCCAGTTGCTAAATCTAGACCCAACTGTTAAGTTACAAGATATGGTCGAATCTCTAAACTCTGTAGCAGATATCAAGCAACTTGGACATTAACATTGTATTTTGTTTCTAATGTACATAGTAATGCATGCCTAGCTCTATCATTGTTTTGCATTAAGGGCAATCTTTTTAAGAGGGAGGCTACAGATCAACATGTGTGTATATACCTTTAAGAAGCTATTCAAGGGCTTGCACTAGAGTATAAATACCGAGCACATGCGAGCCTGACTGCCATTTTGTAGTTAGCTGTTGAGATGTAAACATGTATGTATGTAAGCTCTATTTGTTAGTTTGTTAGTTTGTTGGTTCATATTTAAAGATGCTGTTACCCATTCTGATGTGTTTGTGTATATTAATGCATGTGAACGAAACCCCAAGCCATTATTTGTATTAGACACAAACTAGTGACAGTAAGTTTCTTACAGAACCATACTGTCTTCTTTGGGATGGGTCACTGTAAAACTAAATCATAACTGTAGTACAGCTATGCCAAAATCCATTATATACCTCTGAACATGCTTCCAGCTTGCAATGTTAGGTAAATGTATGAATTGTAATTGAAGTAGCAGTTTTCAAAATACCTTGTGCAGAAACATTCCTGAAGTCTGCTGCCAATATTGCTGCTGTTGTACTAGAATGTACCCTGATTGTAGCTTGCAGAGTTTTATTAAGCTTATCATAGCAAAGGGTAATGCGGTGGAACAGCCATTTAGATGAAATCTGTTTACTGAGAAATAGGGCCGGATCCAGCTCAAAGAGACCTAGGCAGCTGCCTAGTGCTGACTTGGGCTTAAAAATAAAACTAAAAATGAATGCTCTATTAAAAATAGAAGAATTCTGATATAGAAGGCATAATGTACATCTGCACACACAATTTGCTCCACCAGCAATGAATATCAGCATGCAAGATATGATGCAGCAACAGGAACAGCAGATTCCAAAGGCAGACATCCATTGCTTATTTTCATAATTACTAACAAACTAGCGATATCTCCAGTATGTTGTAACATAAATGGACATTGTCAATAAATTTTCCTGACTCCCTCCATGGCATTTTACATCATACCCATGAATAGCACATATGTCTTTGATCTATTAAAATACAAACATAAAGATGAAAATATGAATAATAAGTTGCAAACAGTGATCAATTTCTCTACAGCAGGACATCTTAGATTAACAAGCTTAGTGTAATTTTGTTAATAACATATTGCCCTTTCAATACTGCCTATTATTATTTAGTAAGTCACTTAATCAAAGAACCCAGACCCCAAAAAAGGTCTGGATGCCATAAGGAGCTATGGGTGTTAACTGGAGGTATACAAAAAGGTGATATAGGCTTAAATGAGCCAACTACATAGTGCTTTGGATAATTTGGGCTAGGGTCCTTAATGGTCTCTAGGACTGCATGGCTAGTAACTATGAACCTGATGTCATCGTTGGCCAGCCATTCCCTATTGCACAGCTAATCTAGTTCAGGAAATGCTATGGCAATATCACTAGAACACCAGTTTTTAAAGGTAACCTAGGTAATTTATTCTTCAAGGGCAGCAGACACTGCATTTGTAGATGAAGCACTGAAATGCAAAGTTCTCTGCTAGCAGCAATCTCTGCATTTGTAATAGTTTTGTTTAAAGTGGAATTATTCAGATAACTTTTACTTCTGCAAAAATTGTGCACTTTGACTTAGCATATGTTATCAGGTTGTTAATGTTTATTATGTGCTCATAAATACTCTTCTTGTTAAACTGTGCTACACGTGGCTGGATCTTATGGTCTAATGCTATAATTTCCCATAGCTCATCCAAAGCTAGCAATAATGTACATGTAATTTATTTCTTCATAGCAATAAGTAGTGTATACAGTCAACTAAGTGGCTAGAACTGCTGGTGAAGATGAAGGGCTCTCTCCGGATGAAAGTACATTATGCATTTATCTGGTCATTTTTAAACAGTGTTTAATCTGGTTTTGCAGGACTCTACTGTGTTTAAATTAAGCTGTAATACTTTTTTGACACAGACATCTGAGAAAGTTGCAGTCTTCAATATAGCGGTAATTGCTGGGCTTGGTAGATGTTTGTGGATAAAAGTGACTGACCCCAATGAGCTGATACAGTTAAAAAGTCATCTGTCTGTCTTTACAGGACCAGTGTACATTTGTGTAAAGCAAACGGGAATACTAGCCTATAGCCATTTTTATCACAATGAGACGTGATGTGCACAAAGTCAATAAAGTGGTTATAACTGAGTATGGATATTGGTGGGTTACAATGACAAGTTTGAGTGGCCTTTTACAGCCGAAATGTTCTGAAATGGGTACATTTGTCATTATTATTTCAAACATTTTGTTTCACTGCTAACTGGAAAAAATGTTCAAAACTACAAATTTACAACACTAAGAAATATTGCTGTATTAAATAAGAAATATAATTTAAAAATCTCAGGAAGGTCTGTCAAAGAACATATCCATTTATGCACAGTCCCAGAAATGTGTGCGGAAGGAGCACCCATGGTTTGACAACTGCCCAGGGCACAAGGTGCACTTAATCTGCCACTGACTAGAAGTATTTTCAATGAATGTGAGCTTCAAAGGAAGAGAAGTTTATCATTGATCATGTTAGGTATATTTTCTATGTGAGACTGTTTTGTTTAGGAAATGGCCATTGATGTCTGTGCTATCAAATATGAAGTAAAGGTTTTAAATTAAATCCAGATCAGTGTAATTGTTGTCAAAGTAAAAAAGAAAATAATATGTACACAGAGAGGTTTGAACACTGTTTATAGTAACTGGGGATATGGATCCAAGTAATGGGACACTGAAATGGCTGTTGGGGGTAGGGAGGGGGCAGACCTGCTCCATTACCATGCCTAGGGCCCCACTTGGCCATGATACAGCTCTACTGATAAACGGGCCTCCTTTTCTTTTCTTGAATAAGACAAATAGTTAATCATTTTTTTTTTACAAAATACATAATTTATTCTGAAATAATACCTTAGCAGACTATGAGCATCTGGCTTACATAAGAGATGTTGTCCTCTCCATTCTTGTAGTTTGAGTAAAATACTGGTGGTTGTATAAACTGGATCAGAGTCAGTGCTGCTACAGCCTTTGGTATAAAAGTTGGGCTTGTCTTCAGTGAAACTCTTTTGCTATGAAAGACTATATAAGGTGGTTTGCACATGAAAGCTTGCATCTCTAAAATAATTTTGCCTATGGTAACAACAACAAGAAAAAAAAATAGTGAGAGGTATTTTGTATTTATTGCACCTACTGGAGAAGTTAACTCCTCCAATGTAGTTCAAATCCCAAGGAAGAGGGGTATCTCTTTTGGTGGTCCTAAGTGAGTAACATCTTTTAGACAGGCGTCAGCATAAGGTTTTATTGCTTTCTGTGTATAGGTTGGGACACAAGCAGACATTGCTGACAAATTAACTTTGCTCAACACAGAAATTCCCTCTTTACACATTGGGGAATAGGATTTAACAAGTCCAATGCATCCATAGATTGATTCTTTAGATTTCTGAAGTGCCCCTATGCCTTTCACATGAGTGATCTGGCATTATATGCTAGGAAGCTGCAAGAAGGCATGTACTTCAGAAAATGTATTTGCTTTTGAGAGAATTCTGTCAGGACTGCTTTAACCTCAGACTTTCCAAGATGATAGCAGTTTGCCTTCTTTACTTTAAACCTAACAAAATATTTATTAAACAATCCTGTTGTCTTTGTTCTCATATATTTCTAGAAGTCAAATAGCTTAGCAAATACCAAAACTTGGGACCTATATCTTCACTAGCAAGTAAACAGAATGTGAATGAGAGATTGATTCAATATGTTATACCTGCTCCTTTACTGAAATAAGCTGCTCCTGCAGATTAATCAGTATGATACAGTATCAACCTTCAAATAGAACCTGGATGAATAGATGGGTACCTAGAAATGTACTCCAGGACTAACTGGCATAGCCATCCTTAAGAAAGGGGGTTGCAGCCTGACTGTGGATATTGTCAAGGCATTGATAGTCATAAGATTAAATTGTCATGAAACTCCATTGAATCATGCCACCTCAAAAAATACCATGTTTGCAAAAGTACTTAACACATTAAACCTTAACGATACATCCAGGTGTTTCTCTAGTTACATCTCGCTGAAACCTGTAGGTGTTCGATAATGCCTGTTCATTTTCATATTAATAATTACAAAACTATGTTACATACAAGTCACTCCACGATTTCATCTTAAAGTTTATATCAAGGGCAGCACAACTGCAGTGATGCTTGGCATCTGACAAGTACAGCTAGGGAGATATTAAATGTTCATATATTACATATTTATATTGTCATAATTTTCATATTTATCTAAATATCTCAAAGAACAAGTGATATAGACAATACTGCTTAGCCTCATATGAAACCTAGATGAATAAAATACTGCTGACAGTATCTGTAACTTGAGTAGTTTTTGAGATATTTTAAGTTGGTTACAAAACATTGCAAAACTGATATTTACTATATTTACTGTGATTACTAAATCCATTTTAAGACTTGGCATTTAATGAATACTACCACTGTAAAGATTTTGAATACTACCACTGTAAAGATTTGTTTGTGCTGAACAATTTCCAGTTTGCAATTCTTTAGTAAAAAAAGAAGTTATGTACTTACCATAACGTTCCATGTGTGTTGTCCATCTCCGCCTTTATTCACATATGGGTCAGATCCGATGTGTCTCGACCTTGTACAAAAGCTCGTGGCCTTCAACCAAGCTCTCAGGCATCCTTCCCTTCCCACAATGCACCTTTCCAATACCTCAGATGTTGTTTGCCAAAAAGAACCATAAACATTATAGGTAAAGAAAAAACAGTAAGAAACTATGTTATTGCATGCCATTTTCTGAAGCCAATGAGTCAATGAAAAAAAGGTATTTTTATTACCCGATCTCCTAGAAGACTAGGATGTGTGTTGGTGGGAGAGTTGTGAGAATAAAGGCAGAGATGGACAACATGCATGGAACATTATGGTAAGTACATAACTTCATTATGTGATATTGTCAATTTCACCTTTATTCTCACATATGGGACAGCATTCCTAGCAACCTGAATTCCAGGTGGCTCATAGAAGAATATTCCTCAGCACCACAGATCCAAAGGAAGCTCTACACCTGGAAACCAAATCTGGTTTGTAATGAGTAATAAAGGTATGGGGGTTTGACCATGTCACTACTGCACAAATATTATCCAGAGACACTCTAGCTAGAAAAGCTGAAGTAGTAGCAATAGCTGTAGTACAATGGGTTATTACAGGTTCATGTAGCTTTTTATTCTGGGAAGTATAAATAAATGTAATGCAATCAGAAAGCCATTTAGATAAGGTAGCATTCAATACCAGTAAACCTTTTGCTGTTTCTGAAAAATAAATAAATAATTGTTTTGACTTTCTAAAATCTTAGTTCTGTGCAAATAGAAAGGTAACTGTCTGTGAACGTCCAGTAAATGTAACATATACTCTCCTTTATTTTGGAAATTTGGGAAAAACACCAGCAGTTCAATTGATTGGTTTAGGTTATTGTCCAATACTACTTTAGGAAGAAAAGAAGGATTAGCACGAAGAGAAACTCTGTCCTTGTGAAACATCAAATAAGGAGGAATAACCGATAATGCCTGCAGCTTGGATACCCTCCTTGATATAATAATAGCCACCAGAAAATTTGTTTTCCATGACAAAAATTTTAGATTGCTACTGGCTGAAAGTTCAAAAGGGGAATGAATAATATGAGACTGTACAAAATTTAGAACCCAAGGAAGAGATGGACTTTTATAAGGAGGTCTTAACATCAAGGTTCCTTTTAAAAAGGTCTTACAAAGCTTGTGTTACATAACTAGAGAGCCATTTTGCCATAGATGAAAACTGGAAATAGTGCCAACTGAACTCTTTTAGTAGCTGAGCAGCACCTTCATTAAAGAACTTTGCCAAAAAAATCCAAAATAAAATGAAGTGGAGCAGTAAAAGGATCAACTTTATTCTCTGTAGCCCACACAACAAACCTTTTCCATTTGTTTCTATAAAGTTTACATGTGGAGATTTTATGAGAGAAAAATAAAATATGTCTAGTTGGGGATGAAAGCAGAGGATGCCTGGCTATCATTGGAACTGGAGTAGCCATGGTGTCAGTTTGAGATTCTGTAAATCGGGATTAACCATTTTCTGCAGATGCGAGAGGAGGTCGGGAAGTGGGTCCAGTATCCATGGTTCTTCCAGAAGATGAGGCCACAGGAAGGGGAAACAAATCTGCTGGGGCAAGTAAGGGGCAATGAACATGATTTTTCTCTTCAACATGGTTGATTTCTGTAGCAAGTTGGGAATCAGGGGTGTTGGGAGATAAGCATAAGGTAGTCCTGGGAGCCAATCATGAACAAGTGCATCTCTCGGGGTATCCTCCTGAGGGGGATTAGTGCAAAGTAGCTGCTGCATTTGTTGTTTACTGGAGAAGCAAATAGATCACAGCAAGCCTGGGCCCATTTCTGGAAATTCTTTCCACAATTTCTTGTTTGAGAGACCACTCATGAGGCATCAAAACTGTCCTGCTCAGCTTGTCTGCTATGACGTTGAATATCCCCAGAATGTGCGTTCCTATCAGAAAGCGGTTGGAAGATATCGTCCACTGCCAAACCTGGAGGGCTTTCTGACAAAGATGGTAAGATCTGGTTCCTTCTTGCTTGTTGATATACCAGACTACCAACATGCTGTCTGACTGGATCGCTATTGTTCCCAGAGGGAGAGAGTCTTGAACGGCTTGCAATGCTAGGAGCACTGCTCTCATCTCTGGAAGATTTATATGCAGATGGGCCTTGTAAGGGGAACAAGTGCCCTGGACTGTCCTTCCCAGATAATCTGGGAGGCATCTGTGGTCACCATGGCTTGGGGCTGACCGGGTATAAATGAATGACCTAGACTGAATTGATTGGAATGGATCCACCATTGAATTTCCTTCCTGCATGAATCTGTAATCAAGATCTTGTGAGACACTGAAAGTTCTAGAAAGGACCATTGGGTCAACAACAACCATTGCAGTATTCTCATGTGTAGGCGGGCTATTGGCACTAATACTATTGAAGTTAACATTGTTCCCAAGACCTGCAGTACTAATTTTGCAGATGCTCTTTTCTTGCAAATCAATACTCTCACCTGATTGTGCAATTACCTTACTCTGTTGGAGAGAGGAAAATTTGCTATCATTTTTCTTGTATCTAGATGAGCTCCTATGAAAACCAAATTTTTACAAGGTTCTAGAACTGAATTTTCATAGTTTATGGTGACTCCTAGGTGTGAGCAAAGGTGTAAGGTAGTTTCTCTTGCCCTTATGAGTTGATGCCTTGTCATGGTGGTTAGGAGTCATTTGTCTAAGTATGGAAACACTCAGAATCCTAGGCACCTCAACTGAGCCACAACCACTGCCCTGCATTTGGTGAACACAATGGGGGCTGTAGTGAGACCAAAGGGCAGGGCTCAAAATGAAAATGACTGGCTCCCAGCTGGACCCGCAGATGTCTACTGGACTGTCTGTCCATTTTTATATGGTAGTACGCATCCTGAAGATCTATTGAGCACATCCAATTGTCTTTTCCCAGAAAGGGAAGAATAGACTTTAAAGTGACCATTTGAAACTTGCTCTTTTTGATCAACTTGTTTAGGTTGCTGAGATCCAGAATGGGTCTCCTGTCCCCTGTTTTCTTTGTTACTAAAAAGAATCTTGAGTAAGTTCCAAATCCTTGTTGGTCTGTGAGGACCTCTTGGATGACTCTCTTGTTTAGCAACTTTCTAATTTCATTGATTGCTTGATCCTTTTGATTAGGTGGCACATTGGGATTTTTTTGTTTTGAGGAAGGGGATGGGCAAAGGGGATTAAGTAACCTGTGGTTAATATTTCCTGTACCCTTTTGTTGTTTGTAATCTCTTGCCAGGCCTGTGAGTGCAGAGACAGCCAACCCCTGACAGCCTCCAGAGGTGGACAATTAGGCCTCCTTTCAGGAGAGCTGAAAGGACTTGCCAAAGAAAGTGTCTCTAAAGCTCTGGTTTTGTGGGCCTCCCCTGCAGTGAGGGCGGTATCTTCCATTATTGGTCCCTTCTCTGCCTCTGGGGGAACTTTCACAATGTGTGCCCTGGAAAGACCTTTGAGATTTTCAGAACCACAACTTTCTGCTACCTTTCTGATCTTTGGGATAGGGTCTGGTCAGATCAGAAAAAAAAGACTCCTATGGCAGACAAGGTCTTGCCTTCATTTTCACACCTGGTGAGCGTTTCTTTCACTTTCGGCTCAAAAAGAGAAGAGTCATCAACAGGGGTGTTTACAAAGGAAGAATTGAAATGCTCTGGAAAGTCGTAAAGTCGCATCCAGGCCTGCTTCCTAATAGAAATGCCTGAACCTGCGACTCTACTCACTCCACCTGCTGCATACATCAGTCTCATGGAGAAATTAACAATGGAATTTAGGGTAGCGAGCTGAAAGGCTACTTTACCTGTGACCTGCTCAGCTACAGCTCCTTGTAGGCTATCTGTCAACTCCTTTAGAAGATCCCTCTGAAGTCTCAAAGTGGGTAAGGTAATTCAGTGAGCGAAGATTAAAGCTCACTGAAGAGAAGACGTGCTTCCTGTATCTAAGCATCATCTTAGAGTCCTTATTAGGAGGGTGGATAGTGGAACTGGTCTCAGAAAATTCCTTTTTGGTGGCTGCCGCCAAGACCATGGCATCCACAGCTACTCCTTTTGAAAGAAAATTCTTGCCAGATGGTGATGTGATGTATTTATTTGGCCTCCTAGGAACAGGATCTATGGTATCTGGAGTCTCCCAAGCCTTCTGAGAGATTAAGTCAATAAGCTCATCGGAAGGAGTGGTCACCAAGTAGGTGGAAGGGCAGAACGTGAAAGCCCTCATGTATACCAATTCCTCTGCTGAAGGGGAGCTGGACTGCTAGCCACCTCTCTCTCTTTAAGTATTTCCAAGATGTCTCCAAATGAGCCATTTTCAGCAGGTGACTGTGGGGACCCTTCAGCTTCCTCGAGATAACTATCAGAACTGACAGACTCCTCCAGGGTGTCTAGATGTTTCCTCTTACAAGTTCTCTTCTGAGGAACTTCCTCAGGGGGATAATCTGGGGAAGTTTCATAAGGGGGGATTCTCTGAGGAATGCCCTGAGGCTTTGGGCCCTGCTGTCCCTGTGGATTGGGTAAAATAGAGGATGAAGGCACCAGCAGGGAAGGGGGAGGAAGATCCTGAGAGGACTGAGTCTATGACTGAGACGCAGTCAAAGCTCTCCTCATAGCCTCAAAGACTTCTTGCCCCTGATACGAGGAACTCCCCGGCACCAAAAAAAAAGTAGTAGCCAAAGACCCCTCCAGACCCTAAGACAACAGGTCTGAGGCTGAGGTAGGAGCCAAGGTCATCCGAGCTGATGCTCCAAAAGGCAGAGTCCGATCTGAAGAAAAAAGTAGTCGGATCCCTATCCACAGGGCCGACCAGAGAGTTATGGCTCTTAAAGTCCTCCCGCTCTGATGAAGTGAAGGAACTCGGAGCAGATGTCAGAGCAGATGACAGTGCAGGTTTCTGATCTGACACACATACAATCCTGACATCAGAATCTTCCAGCTCCAAACTCAACTTGGGTCGGAGGAGGAATAGAAACTACCAGGGTGGACTTGGATGGCTCTGAAGCTGTAGGGCTCAGATCCAACAACAACTTGGCCAGCACCGGTGTCTTAAGTAACCTCTGTACAACCCTATCCACATCATCGAATGAAAGGCTCCTAGTAGACCTGGTAGATAGGGTCAGAGACCTGGATTTAGCCAATACTGGGAAAGGCAACTGTAAATCAGAGCATGTGTATGTACTTTTAAGCAGCTTTTCCAGATGTAAGCACGTGCATATAAATACTGAACACATGCAGGCAGTAGTGACATTTTAAGAGAACAAAGTGTTAACATGTATGAGTGTGGTAGTTAATCTGTTTATACATTTATTTAAGTTACAAAGCCTCATTTCTGATGTGTTTGTGTGTAATAAAGCTGCTTGAACTGAACCCATGAATGTTCGTCTGTTTTATCCTGACCAGATTAGTGACATGGTGTCATAAATGGGATCAGAAGGACAACTTCTTCAAGCCATGAGGTGCAGAGTTGAAGGTGAAGGCAGACTAAGCAGGTTGAGTAAAACGGAGCTCAGACAAACAAAAAAGGGCCAGAAATTAGCTAAAGATAAAACCACATATATGATTTATTTGGCAAAGAAAATGAAATGGTGCATTTGTAAGGCACAAAACACATTATTAATCAAACGGGTAGTACAAAAATGTATTATTAAGCAAACAAAAGGCACAAACCTCATTATTAATTAAACAAAATGTTTGCCACAATATTTGATAAAATTAGCAGAGATATTCATATGGGGCTCAGAATTACTTTTGGTTTCCATAACGAGCATATTTAAAGTAAAACGGGCACAAGAAAAGTATAATGCGCATGATAACTGATTAAACGAGCATACCAGGTATAATAAAAGGACAAATTAAACAAAGAGCAAGGTGACTGCATGTTTTTTAGTAAAAGACCATGTTTTGGGCACAGACTACCATTTCTCATTGACCAAAGCAATTCAAAGCATAACTAGAGCTGTTCGAAGTATCTCAGAGCGTGCAAAGTGTTTGCAGAGTGTATGCTTTATTACAGTGCAATTATTTTAAAGAGTTTGCTGTGTGCAAAGTACAATTATATTGCAAAGTGAAGTCAGAATACAGTCATTTCAAAAAGTTTCTTGTGCTGTGTGCATTTATTCGCAGAGTGCTGCCATTTCAGAGTGGTTTTTACACTGTGCAGAGTTATTTTGCAAAGTACAACCATTTTGAAAGCTTCTTGTGCTGTGTACAGTTTATTTGAAAAGTGCATTCATCTCGATGTGTTTGTTACTCTGAGCTTTTTCCATTGTGTACAGTTTATTCACAAAGTAAGTCATTTTGAAGTATTTCTTACACTGATAAGGAGTGGTTTCATAAAGTACAGTGATCTCAAAGTATTCTTGTGCTACAGAGATTTATTTGGCAAAGTACAGTTATTTCAAAGAGTTTGTTGTGCTATTGGGCATAATTACAAGTACTGGCATAAAGTTCTGGCATATATTTTTGTGTGTGTGTATGTTTGTACATGATTTCAAGCACCTTCACTACTGTGTGTTGATATGGCAGAGGCATTTCGCAGATCAGGTTCATCTGAGCAAAGAACTGGAGAGTATTCAAGCAGGAATATGATATTTTCATATAAGCAGCTTTTTCTGACAAAAATGCACATACAAGGGCATTCATTTTGCTTAACATAGCTGGGTCAGAAGCTATTGAAAGAGAGTGTTTATTTGTGTATGCATTAGAAGTATATGCAAGAGAGGGGGAACTGCCATACTGTGGTACCGGCTGAATCAAGGGAGGACCCTGAGTGCTTAAAATGTAAATTTAGAGAAATGTGTAACCCCCCAGACAAATGTTACATTAGAGAGGCACTTATTTTATACCAAAGACCAAAAGCCAGGTGAAACATTTGCAGCTTATATCACTGACCTGAGAAATAAAGCTAAAACATGCAGATTTGGGACTTGAAAAATTAGTTAATAAATGACATGCTTGTGTGTGGTGTTAATAGTGCTGCAGTGAGAAAGATTTTGCTTTGTGACAGTGATTTAACATTAAGTAAAGCCATAGAGATTTATCAAATCCATGAGCTCCCATAAAGGCACACAAGTATGCTTAAAGGTGATAAGAGCATGGTTACAGCAGCTTGTAGAGCAAAAGTAGACAGCATGCAACACATGGCAAGCAGAAACAGGCCTAAGCACATGTCAGCAACAACCCCTGTGGGTGTGGCAGGGAGAACCCATAGCTATCTAGCAAGTTCCAAAACTAGCTCAGTAAAAAGGGCATGCTCAGTACAGTATAAGGGTGAGTCAGCAAAACCCAAGTCAAGTCTTATTGTCAACTGTCATAATTGTGGTGCCAGTCATGAGTCTAAAAGAAAGAAGTGTTTAGCATTTGGTCAGCAATGCCACAAGTGTAAAAAAATAGAACCACTTTCAAAAGTTTTGTACATCAAGCAAGCCTCATTCAGTTATTAAGGCAGGTCACTTAAAAAGTAAGTTGATCATATAGGGAGCTGCAACCCTACTTTCTATGTAAATGGTGTATCAGTGGTCAGTGGTCAGTGGAAAGGTTAATGCAGTAGACTTATTGGCAAAGAATGAAGTATTTTGTACTGTCCGGATCAATGGTAAACCCACAGAGCTCAAAGCAGACACTGGTTCAAAGTGTAATGTAATGTTGGCAGAAACACTTGCTAAAGTGAGAGCTGGTGAGCAACTTAATTTGGCCAATTGTGCAAAGCTTGTTGCTTATGGAAGTGAAGAAATTCAAACCGAAGGCTCTGTAGTGCTTTCATGCTATTCAGCTGGGAACAGTTACAGCTTGCAATTTTATGTAGTCTGAAGACGTGTGCAGTCATTATTAGGTCTTATAGACAATTTGAGAATGAAACTGCTTTCTTTTACCAAAGAAGTACATCATATAAGCACATGTCACAGTTCCAGCTTTACTAATGCTATTTTCTTAGAGTATGCTGATATTTTCAATGACAAGCTAGGCAAACTTCCAGTTGTTTACTCCATGAAAGCAGACCCAGAGGTCAGTCCAGTAGTCAGACCAGCAAGGAAACTTCCAATAGCTATGCAGGACAAAGGCAAGATCCAGTTAGACACAATGGTGCAGCAAGATGTGATTTGTCCAGTCACAGAACCAACTGAGTGGGCATCCTCCATGGTAGCTGCTCATAAGAAACACTCAGATGAAATCAGAATATGCATTGCCCCAAGAGACTTGAAAAAGAAGTTATGTCCTTACCATAACGTTCCATGTGGAGTGTTCATCTCGCCTTGGTTATTACACATGGGTTCGGAGCCGATCCTCGGCTCCGTCGCCGACTGCAAGCTCTGCATCGAGAAGAAGCTCGAGGACATCCAATACCCACAATCCCCCTCTGCCTTTACCTCAGATCTAGTTTGCAAGCAAACCAGACATACAGCACGCACACCTGCTAACTATATACATAAAGTACATATATACAAACATACCAAGAGTATGATAGTAACAGCAATACTGCAACAGCAGAAGGAGAATACACCAGACCAGGCACCAAATCGAACGTTCTTCCTAAGGGTGGGAAGGGTGGGAGTGTAATAACCAAGGCGAGATGAACACTCCACATGGAACGTTATGGTAAGGACATAACTTCTTTATGTGAGAGTGTTCAATCTCGCCTTTGTTCTTACACATGGGTAGCGTCCCTAGCTCCATGATTCTGAGGAACTCAAGGGAGAACGTTCTTGAGCACAGTGGAACCAAAGGTTGCCCTATCCCTAGAAACCCTGTCCACTTTGTAATGAGAAATAAATGTATGTGGTTTAGCCCAAGTAGCAGCCGCACAAATGATGTCTAAAGGTAAGCGAGCTGCATGAGCCAAAGATGTAGAAATTGATCTGGTAGAATGTCCTCTGGGTTTTGCTGATAATGTTTGATCAGAATTCTCATAAACAAAAATGATACAATCAGTTAGCCACTTCGAAAGAGTTCGTTTCGTAATTGCAAGACCCTTTCTGCTGTCAGCAAATGCTATAAATAGCTGATCAGATTTCCTGTGATCTTTTGTTCTATCCAAATAAAATCTGAGTTGTCTATGGACGTCCAGTTTGTGCAACATATACTCTAATTTATTAGAGTGGTCTTTAAAGAAGGTGGGTAATTCAATGGACTGGTTAATATTACTAGTAGAACAAACTTTGGGAAGAAAGGATGGATTAGTGCGTAGGGATACTCTGTCAGAATGAAAAATTAAATAGGGATGTTTGACTGAAAGGGCTTGTAGCTCAGACACCCGTCTAGCCGATGTAATAGCCACCAGAAATAATGTTTTCCATGACAAAAATTTCAAGGTGCAACTAGAAGCTGGTTCAAAGGGTGGTAACATCAATTTAGAGAGCAATAAATTTAAATTCCATGGTGATGTGGGACTTCTGACTGGTGGTCTGATATGAAAAGAACCTTTTAAAAAGGCTTTACAGAGTCTGTGAGCCATAATAGGTGCACCACTTTCTTCTATATGATAGCTAGAAATGGCAGCCAACTGTACTCTTAAGGTAGCCGGAGAAGCTCCTTCCTGAAATAAATCGGTTAGAAATTCTAAGACCTTATTCAACGGAGCTGTAACAGGGTCCAGCTGATGTGACTCAGCCCAGATGACAAAACGTTTCCATTTACTAGTATAAGTTTTTACAGTGGAAACTTTATGAGAAGCTACCAAAATATCTTGAACCGCCGATGTAAGGGGAATTGACCTGGCTAAAAAGGGAAGCGGAGCAGCCAAGCTGCTAGATGGAGAGATTCCAGGGATGGGTGAGGAACTCCTGACGAGTGAGTCAGTAGATCTGGCTCTGGGTCCAGCATCCAAGGTCCCCGAATGCGGTGGCGCAAGAGAAAGGGGAACCAAATTTGATGAGGCCAGAACGGAGCAATGAGAATTATAGTCCTCTGAAGGTTGTTTGCTTTCTGCAGAAACTTTGCAATCAGGGGAAATGGAGGAAAAGCATAAAGGAGACCCGGGGCCAAGAGTGCACCAGCGCGTCCCTTGGGACTTCCCCTGGAGGGGGTAATAGGGCAAAGTAGCTCCTGCATTTGGCGTTCATTGGAGACGCAAACAGATCGCAGGTAGGCTGGCCCCATTTGCGAAAAATCTTCTCCGCAACTGACTGTTTGAGGGACCACTCGTGAGGCAATAGAATTGCCCTGCTCAGCCTGTCGGCTATGACGTTGGATGACCCCGGGATGTGCGTTGCGATTAGAAAGCGACCGGTGGACTCTGCCCATTGCCAAATTCTCATGGCCTCTCTGCATAGTTGGTAGGACCTGGTTCCCCCTTGCTTGTTTATGTACCAGACTACGGACATGTTGTCTGTCTGAACTGCAATGGTCCCTGGAGGAAGAAGGGGAGCAAAGTGTTGCAACGCCAAAACACTGCCCTCAACTCCAGGACATTGATGTGCAGATTGTACTCAGATTGGTCCATTCGCCTTGGACTGTCTGTCCCTGAAAGATGCCCCCCCACCCTATCAGGGAAGCGTCCGTGGTTATCATTGCTGACGGTGTGGGTAGCACAAATGGTCTTCCGCTGGATAGGTTGCAAGTCTGTAACCACCACATTAGGTGTGATTTGCACGTTTTCGTTATCAATATTTCGTGAGTAAGTGGAAGTTGTTGGAATGACCATTGTGCAAATAGAAGCCATTGTAGCACTCTCATGTGCAGTCTTCCCAATGGTATTGCTATGAGAGAAGCTGCCATGAGACCCAGAACTTTCAGAACAATTTTTGCTGGGGATTTCCTGGACGACAGCAGAAGGGAAATGTTGGATTGAAGTGCAACTATTCTTTCTGTTGGAAGTTTTAGAACTAACTGACGAGTATCTAACTCCGCTCCTATGAATAAGATATGCTGTGATGGCTGTAGCAAGGATTTCTCGAAATTTACTGAAATGCCAAGATGTGTGCAGAGTTGTAGGGAGTAATCCCTGGCATGTATCAGTTGACGCCTGGTGGTGGCAGACAGGAGCCAGTCGTCCAGATACGGAAACACCTGGAATCCTAGGCGCCTCAGATGAGACGCTACCACTGCCATGCATTTGGTGAAGACCCTGGGGGCTGTGGTCAGACCAAAGGGCAGGGCTCGAAACTGATAGTGACTGGCTCCCAGCCGGAAGCGCAAGTGATCTCTGGACACCCTGGCCATTTTGATGTGGTAGTATGCGTCCTTCAGATCTATTGAGCACATCCAGTCGTCCTTCTGTAAGAATGGAAGGATCGATTGAAGCGTGACCATTCGAACTTTTCCTTCTTGACAAAGGTGTTGAGATGACTTAGGTCCAGAATTGGCCTCCAGTCCCTGTTTTCTTTGGAACTAAAAGAACCTTGAGTAAGTTCCGAATCCTATTTGGTCCGCTGGGACTGGTTGGATGACTCTTTTTCTTAGCAGCTTTGAAATTTCTGTAGCTGCTGGGTCTCGCAGATGGGGTGGTACATCTGGGAGTTTCTTCTTTGGAATGGGGTGGATAGAAATGGGATTTTGTAACCTCTGGTAACAACGCTTTTACCCAATTGTCTGAAGAAAGGTTTTGCCAGGCCTGAGGGTATAAAGCTAAGCGACCCCCGACTGCCTCCAGAGCAGGACAGTCGGGCCTCCTCTCAGGAGTGCTGAAAAGGTTTGCCAGGGAGGTTATCCCTGTCACCTTGGTTTTGCGGACCCTCTGCCGCCAGGGGCGTCTTCCACCTCTGCCCCCTGCCTCTAGAGGGGCATCACCCTGTGTGTCTGGAAAAGATCTTTGGGGTTTTGAAACCACATTTTCCCACCACGTTGCCCTTTGGGGTACGGTCTAGAAGGGTGGAAAACGGACTCCGACAGCAGACAGAGTCTTTCCCTCCTGTTCACACCGGGTAAGGGTCTCCTTTACTTTAGGGCCAAAAGTGTGGCTCCATCAAATGGGGCGTTAGTAAAGGAAGACTTGAAGGCTTCCATAAGCGAACATAAGCGCATCCAGGATTGCCTACGAAGAGCAATCGCTGAAGCCGCTGCCCTACTCGATCCTTCGGCTGCATAGGATATCAGCCTCATGGACGAGTTCACAATGGACGTTAGGGTGTTGAGATGCGCTGTAACTTTCTCTGAGACAGCGGCATCTGTAGCACCCTGGAAGGTATCTCCCAACTCTTTGACTAGATCCCTCTGTAAACGTGTAAAATGGGTCAAATAGTTCAGGGAACGCATAGAAAGCCGCTGAACTGAAAATCGCTTCCCATATCTGTCCATGGTCCTAGAATCTTTGTTAGGCGGATGGACAGATGAGGAAGACTCCGACATCTCCTTTTTCGTGGCCGCTGCCACCACCATGGCGTCTACCGAACTCCTTTGGTAAGGTAAGCTTTGTCCTGTGGTGCCGTGATGTACTTATTTGGCTTCCTAGGGACAGGTTCCACCGTGTCAGGAGTCTCCCACGCCCTTGAGCATTCAATTCCATTAACTCATCATACCGCGGTGTGACCCTCGAGGTGGAAGGACCGGCACCAAATGCCTTCAGCAAAACTGACTCATCCTCAGAAGGGGGGAGGGCTTGCCAGTCACCTCTCTGTTTAAGGATCTCCAAGATGTCAGCAAAAGAGACATCCTCTGAAGGTGACTTAGGGGACCCTTCTGACTCATCTAAGTCAGTATCAGATGTCAAGGATTCTTGTGGAGAATCCAAGTGTCTCCTCTTACACAGTCTTTTCCTAGGAACTTCTTCGTGGGGAACATCCGAAGAAGCCTCCGAGGAAGAGGGGCACCCTCCAGGGGTGGCTGAGACACTGGTGCCCGACGCTTGGACGTGGCCGTGGGTGCAGAGGAGGATAACGGTCCTTTGCGGGAGGAGAAGCTGTACCTGCTGATGTGGTTGTCTGAGTAGACAACACCTTCCTCATGAGGTCGAAGGCCCCGGGTCCCGAGTCGAGGTATCTCCCGGTTCCGAAGAAATGGGAAGAATTCCCGAAACAGGAGCCGAAGGCACCGACCCCGAGGACGGAACCGAATCGATCCGTGCCGAGGCCCCGAGAGGGAGAGTCGGAACGAAACATCGGTCCGACTCGGTCCCGGAACCAGGACAGATCTTCGGGCCCGAGACTCCGGTACCGGATCGGATGGAGTCGAGGTAAACGGTGCCGACCGAGAAAAAGACGGTTCTGGCACCGAGGGCTCCACAATCATCAGGTCAGCCTCTTCCGGCTCCGAAGACTGAACAGGTCTCGAAGGAGGAACAGATGGAGATAGTGGCAGGCCTTCAAGTCTCGACATCAACTGAGAGGAGACCGAAATTAGCTTGGACAGGGCCGTATGCTCCATAAGTTTCTGCACCACCCGGTCCACGTCGGTGTCGGAAAGGGCTCTCGAAGAACGAGTCGAAGGGATCGAAGACGGAGCCGACCTCAATAGAGTCGGTGGAGGGAGCTCCGTCACCGGTTCCAAGACTCGAGGCTCGGAAACTGCCAACAGTTGAATACTCGGCCCCGAAGTCTGTGGAACCGGTGATCCAACTAAACTCGAAGAGCTCGGAGCCGATGTCTTTGGCTCCGACGCCTTCGACCCCTTCGAAGACTTGGATGCCTGGTCTGAAGCATCCAAGGCCTCCTGGAAAGAGGGTTTCAGCAATCCTCTATCCATCAGTTTCCTGCGCCTATCTGTCATGACCCTCCCACTAAAAGAGTGACAAATAGAGCAGTCCTCTTGTAAGTGGAGAGGGCCAAGACAGTAGACACAGGAACTGTGGTTGTCTGTGACCGACATTTTTTGGCCACACTGACAACGCTTGAAGCCAGATTTTAATTTTTCTGACATGACAACAAGAAAAAATGACAGTCCAGTAATTAAAAGTCACTTCCAATGAGAAAAACACAGTCAAATCCGGTATATGTGTCAAATCCTGTAATAAGCACTACACAATATTTAGTCCAAGTTATTTAAGTAGGGGAGGTAGGCCCCGAAAAAAACTCTGTACCCTTTAGTTAAACTAAGTAACTAATCTAAGGAACCGAGATATCAAAGTCCACTCACACACCTACTCTAACTATTCATTGACTATAAGAAGAAATATTTTTTTGAAAATTTTAAACAGAAAGAACAATTCTTATCTGTAAAAGCCTCGAGCTAGTCCCCAGCGATGCGTATGCAGCAGCGGCAAACTAGATCTGAGGTAAAGGCAGAGGGGGATTGTGGGTATTGGATGTCCTCGAGCTTCTTCTCGATGCAGAGCTTGCAGTCGGCCGGCACGGAGCCGAGGATCGGCTCCGAACCCATGTGTAAGAACAAAGGCGAGATTGAACACTCTCACATCAAGGCAATAAAAAGACCTCATCATCCTATGCATACAGTCAAGGAGACTGCCAGCCTCATGCCAAATGTCACTGTTTTTTTCTGTCTTAGATGCAAACAGCTCATTTTGACAAGTAATGCTTGATCAAAAAATTTACACTACTGACTACATTCATTACTACATTTTGTAGATACAGATTCCTCAGGATGCCTTTTGAAATAAGTTCTGCCAGTGAAGTCTTTCAGCATGCAATGGAGCAGATTTTTTTCAGGCTACAAATGTGCAATAATAGTTGACGATTCACTGGTTGGAGGCTTGGTGAAGC
Organism: Protopterus annectens; assembly: GCF_019279795.1. Taxonomy (NCBI): domain Eukaryota; kingdom Metazoa; phylum Chordata; order Ceratodontiformes; family Protopteridae; genus Protopterus; species Protopterus annectens. Next base: position 1,267,989,419 of record NC_056739.1, on the reverse strand, counting down.
AGCGCATGATATAAACCTCAGGAAAGTTCTGAACAGAGCATGTGAAGTGAACTTAAAGTTCAATTCACTGAAATACAAATTCAGACTACCAGAAGTCACTTATGTAGGTCATTTATTTACTAGTACAGGCTTACGACCAGATCCTTCCAAGCAAGCAGCCATTCTTGAGATGCCAGCTCCAGACAATGTCCAAGCACTACAGCATTTGCTTGGTATGGTTAACTACTTGGGCAAATTTATCCCTGACTTTATTGAGTTATCAGCACCTTTGAAAGAGCTGAGACACAAAAATGTTACATGGTCATGGCTAGAACAACACCAGAGAGCATTTGATAACCTCAAAAAGCAAACTGCCAATCCATCTACATTAAGATACTATGTTGTCCACATACCAGTACTTCTTTCCTGTGATGCTTCAAAGTGCAGTTATTCTCAAGATAGCAGACCTGTTGTCTATGCATCAAGAACTCTTACCCAAACTGAGATGCAATATGCTCAAATTGATAAGGAACTTTTTTCAACTGTGTTCGCATATTCGAAGTTCCATAATTATATTTATGGCTGAGCTGTCCAGATAGAAACTGACCATCAACCTCTAGTCACTATTTCAAAGAAGCCTATGCATTCTGCTCCAGCAAGACTACAAAGAATGATGCTCAAATTGCAAAGGTATAATTTCAAAATGGTCTGTACAGAAGATAAACTTTTTTATCTGGCTGATACCTTATCCACATCACCCAGAAATACCACAGAACAACTTGATGCAGAGAATTTTGACTTTGATGTCATAGAAGTGCATACTTTTTCTACCATGACACTTGATGAGCTAGGAGAGCATACAAAGACTGATACAATTTTGCAAAAGCTCAACCACTTCATCAATGTAGGAAGGCCGTCAAAGCAATCCTGTGTACCACCAGAAGTACAACCTTACTTTCCATACAGAGATGAGATGCTGATGGAAGATGGTATAATTTTCAAAGGTCCTAAAGTTATTGTTCCTACTTCTTTACAACTTAAATACATTCAGATTTTGCATCATGGCCACCCAGGTTCCAATTCAACCAAAAGAATGGTGAAAGGATTAATATTTTGGCCTTCTCTAGTGAAAGACATTGATAAAGTTCTTTCTTCTTGTTCAGTGTGCAACAGTACTAAGCCATATTTGCAAAAAAAGCCACTTCAGCTAAGCCAAATTCCTGAACTATCTTGGTCAGCAGTAGCAACTGACATCTTTGAGTGGAACAGTCAACATTACTTAGTGTTGGTAGACTTTTATTCAAACTGGTTTATTTGTGTGTAATAAATATGCTTGAAATAAACTCAAGAATGTTTGTCTTTTTTATCCTAACCAGACGAGCGACAGCAACTTAGTAGAAATTGATTCAACTGAGGGAGATGGTTCTCGGATCCAAGTTAGCATCAGAGCAGGGGTTGTCAGAGCAGAAATCACCAAGCACTCGAAGGAACCTTCAGATCCAACTCTCTTTTACTCCGAAGTACTTAATGGAGCAGTCAGTTTTGTCTTCTTTTGAGCTGGCTCCAATGATACCTTCAGAGCTGACAGAGAAGTCTTTTTAGGTTTATCAGAAATAGTTGAAGAAGCAGAAGAAGAGGATTTTGTAGACTCATGGCCTGAAGTGGCTTCAGAAAAAGGGCTTTTCAATAAACCCTTTAACTTTAGCTTGTTCTTCCTCTCTAATATGGCATGCTTATTGAAGCCATGGCAAATGCTGCAAGTGTAAAGGACCCAAGCAATACAGACACACACAGTGTGTGTATCACTTAATGGCATTTTCTTACCACACTCCTCACACTTTTTAAACCCTAAGGGTTTATGAGACATTTTTAGTTAAACACCAGCAAGAAAAAACATAAAACAATGCAGAACTAACACACTAAGCAATATAAGGAGATAGCTACAACTAGCAAACAACCCCCACAAAAACAATAATAGCACTTAGTACCTAAATTATAGAAAGGAAGCATATATATATATATATATATATATATATATGTTGTTCTTTTCGGCTTTTCCCGGTTAGGGGTCGCCACAGTGAAACTCCGGTCCGCTAATGATTGGCAGTAGATTTTTATGGTGCTGAGTTGCCAGCCCGACTCCCAATCTTCAGCGAAGATACGCCCATTCACGCATGTCTTTCGAACGCCACTCGACTGCGGGGAGGACATGCAAAACTCCACACAGAAGGCACTCCAGCTGAGAATTGAACAGGAGAACCTCTTACTGTGAGGCAACAACAGTACCGCTGCACCACCGCGGCTTACATATATATATATATATATATATATATATATATATATATATATATATATATATATATATATATATATATATATGTATATCATAAGAAGTTATTAGGCTATTTGCCCTGAGGCTCTTATAAGCCTAGCCAAGAGTTTAGCCCATGTTTAGACAAGTCAGCACCCAAAGCCCCTTTCCAGCAAGGTGGAATCCCAGGGGTGTATTTTCTGTTTCCCATTCAATTATACAGGTTACGTTTGAAAAGGGATAATGAGATACTCTGCTTGACGTGGAGTCTATTCCACAGATGGGAGAGTCACTGGGACACAAATTTGTCCTGCCAACAAGTCCTACTGATGTCACAGACCAGGTTGAGGTTGCGCGCACGGGTTACTCGAGTGGAGCTTGACTTGCAGGTATGCAGCAGTCCCATCAATGTGGGGTCTGAGATTGCTTTGTATGCCAGACAGAGGTCACTTCTGAGAAGTCTGTGTGAAACTAAGTAGAGGAACAGGGTTTTAGCCTGTGTAGGATAAATGTTTTAGGCCCTGGATTCTTCAGGTGAGGAACCTCTGTGGTCTCTCCAACTGCTGCATGTGCTTTACGAGGCACATGCCGAAGGGGGTGTTGTACTCAATAATTGGCCTTATAAGGGAAGAATACAGGGATGTTATGACCTCCTTGTCTGTGGATGAGATACCCTTACTTATGAGGTGGACCATATAGAAAGCTTTCAATACAATGAAAGCAACATGGTGGTCAAAAGTCAGGTTCCTATCAACCTGGGTGCCAAAACCCCTCACGACTGATTGCGTGCTTAGGACATTGTTATTAATGTGATAAGATGTGGGAATGTCACTCTCCCCAAAGGGGATGAGGATGCATTTTTTGGCATTCAGCTTGAGGCCATGTTTCTGGCACCAGTCATTTGTTTGGGTGAGACCCTTTGGGAGGACGTCCACATTACTTGGGGAAGTGATGACCATGCCCAGCTTGCAGTCATCTGCAAACATGGTCAGCCATAGCCCACTGGTTTTGGCCTGTACCTCAGAGAAGTATATCCCAAACAACAGAGGCCCCAAGACAGACCCCTAGGGTACGCCGCTCGTTACTGGTCTACTGCTTGAGGTGGCTTCCCCTATTTTGATTAAATGGGCTCTATCAGTAAGCCAGTTTGCTACCCATCTGAAAATATATGGGATGATGCCTAGTTGAAAGAGTTTATCTATTATGCCCGAATGGGGAATAATGTCGAAAGCATTGGCCAGGTCAAGGTAGGGGGTGTGCATCATCCTCCCTTCATCCATGGCTTTGGTGACTGTCTCAAAGAAGTCGACCAGATTTAACAGACATGATCTCCCCTTGACAAATTCAAACTGTATGGGGTTGAATGTTTGGCTGTTGCCAATGTCCCTGTTAATGAAGTCCATGATAATCCATTCCATGGCCTTGCAGATCAGGTAAGTTCGGCTGTTGGGTCTATAATTTCCCGGATCAGTGGACACCTCCACCTTTGTGTAAAGGGATTGCAGTGGCTGTCCTCCACTCGCCTGGGACAAAGCCAGTATTCAAGCTTTGGTTGAATGGGGTGCCTAATGGTGCTGCAAGTTCATGCCTGAGGTCATGTAGGATGCAGCCTGGGATCGTATTTTGTCCCTTGGAGGCTGTATCTTTTGCCTTTGAGAGGGCATTGATGACCTGTTCCCTAGAGATAAGGGGAGAGGGGCAGGTACTGGGGATGTCCGGATTTACTGATGGGGACAGAGGGGTGAAGTTTTCACTGAATCTGTCAGCCAGTAGGTTGGTTATATCTACAGCATTTGTGTATATGGTGTCCTTGACCACCATTCTGAACAGATCTGGGTGCTTCCTTTGAGATTGTGGGCATATGTGAAGGAGGCTTTATGATTGTCTGTAATAGATGTGGCCAATTTGGAGTCAAAGTTGGCTTTAAAGGATTCCACTAGTACTCCTATTTGCTTGTTCAGGCTAAGGAGAGATTGCTTCCAATTGGCACCTGCTCCTTCTTGGTCCTGGACAGCAATTTTTTTCCTTTTGTTATATATTTTATTTATTGCAGATGTTCACCAGACAAGTTTACTCTTCCTTGTGGAGGATGATTTTGTCCTGTCAGGTATTCCTGATTCTGTGCATCTATATAAGTGCTTGTACATTACTTTGGTGTAGATTTAGACATTGGTGCTAGTTCCATCAGAGGGGGGGGGGGGGCTGTTAATCTGTTTATACCATCCCTCTGGAGGTTGTAATCAGCTTTGGAGAAGTTTTTTTGTTTGACCCTAGCTAGATGGGGGTCAGGGGAGATACGGACTTTGAAAGTGACCGCTTTATGGTCAGATCTTACCAGGGAGGATGATACTGTAGGGGTGCTGCAGTGGCTACTCATGTTGGTTAATACCAAGTCCAAGATATTATCACCTCTTGTGGGGGTATTGACTGACTTGTGAGGGAGGGAGCATAGACTCTAGGTTCTTAATGTAACTGTATCTCTTACAAATTGTGTTCCTAGGTGGTAATAGTAGATGGTTGTCTGTGTACATGAGGCAGTTGCTACACTGTCTCAGGATGCCCATGTCAACCAGGCTGGCAGGAGAACCCGTAGGGAATTGTCCATCCATATTGGTCAGAATCTGAGGGAGAGAGGCCAGTGAGAGCTAAGGAGTAGGCCTAAAGCCCAAGTGCTTAAACAAAAACTAAGAGGCTTAAAATAACACAATTTAAACAGTCTAAAAACAAGCAGTAATAAATAAAGCAGAAAAGATGGAACTGAACACTTTAGAGAACAAGTAGCTGAAAAAACAAGATGAAGTAATAGAGTAGGAAACACAAATACTGTATAAGCAGCTGAAATTTTTTTTTTTTGTAGAGTGGGACGGGAGAAAGGAGGAACAGAAGATAATTCAAGGTTAAGAAACTAAGGGGATTGGCCTTCTCAAATGTTCCTTCTGTATTAAGTAGAAAGAGCTAATGAGACTGGACTGGGAGGAGTGTCCCAGATCACATTTACAGTAGGAGTGAGCAAATGCAAAGCCACCAAGTTTAAGAACAAGAAAACAATAGGAAGGGACTGTGGGAAATTATGCTATAGCTACTAGCTACACTATGTTACACAGAAAATACTACGAAAATGTTTATCACAACAGAAAAACAGCAGTGATACACTCAATGAAAGTTTTAAAGAGAAAAAGGTGCAAGGAGACTCTAGAGAATACTTTTAACTGCAAATACATCAGTTATATGACACACTCCTTGCCAGGATAATCAAAACAACAACAGATGCTTAACAAATGAAGATTTTCAATTAATACTTTTCACATAGTGAAAATTAACTAAAAAAGCTTTAGAAAAAGTGAGCCAGACATTTGCAGTATAACAGTGCAGATTACTTTATAACAATAAAATACAGTAAAAAGTAGGCAGCAGACAATAAAAAGTGCAATAAAAAGTGCAAAAATTAGCAAAAATAAGCAATAACTAGTAAAAATAAGCAAGAAAACAGGATACTTATTGTTATAGCTCACAGATCAGAGTTGTGGTCAGTGCCTCTCCTCCATTCAGCTCAGTGTGAAATAGCAGAAACCCTCACAAAGGTAGGTTTTAAGTACACACCTGAAACAACTTAAAAAAAAAGCTCAAAAGAACCAGTGAGGTGCTTACTCCAAGCCCTAGACCAGCCAGCCTTTAGCAACCAATGGCCAATCAACAAAACACTCTCCCTTAAGTGAAGAATGGCTTCTGCTAATATAAGATGGCCTGGAAAACATGCTCAAAACAAAGCAGCCACTGCAAACAAACAACTAGGCCCAGAGACATAAATCCTGAAAATGGACAATGCTACAGCTACTAGCTACACTATTTTAGGCAGAAAACACAACATAAATGTTTATCACAGCAGAAAAACAGCAGTAAGGCACTAAATGAAAGTTTTAAACAGAAAAAGGAGCAAGGAGACTCTAGAGAATGCTTTTAACTGTGAACAAATCAGTTATATGATACACGTCCTGGCAGGAAAATCAAAACAACAGATGCTTAACAAATGGATAACATTTCCGATTAATACCTTTCACACAGTGAAAATGAGCTAAAAAAGTTTTACAAAAAGTATATGTTGGAAAGATGCAAAATTGTCTCTCTCTTTTTTTTTTTTTTTGAAGAAAGAAGTCCTACTAAAATGGATGTTAGACTTACAGGAAGAAAGACGTCCTATGAAAAAAAAATGAATGTTAGATTTACAGGGGGGGGGGTGATGTTCTTTCTACTTGATAAAAATTCAGTAGAAAGAAAAGAAGGGTTACAAAAGGAATTATAAGAATAGTATGGTAAAGAAAATAGTAGTCAAAAGTATTTCAATATATGAATAATAGAAAAAAATTTGAAATTTAGCCTGGAGCTCAGTGAATGACCATGTCTTTCGAGAAGTGGCAAATGAGATCTGAGGTAATGGAGAGGTGCATTCTAAGAAGGGAAGGGTGCCTCAGAGCTTGGTTGAAGGTCCCAAGCTTCTGTATAAGGCCGAGACGGATCTGAGGGATTGGATCTGACCCATATGTGAGAATAAAGGCGAGACTGACAACATCAGATCTAATGGTTTCAGAGATGTGGATATTTGTTTAAACTGAAAAAGACATAACTTGAGTTTGTTAAAAAGATCAGGATTCAACCACTGGTAGTTAGAATGTATTCTTCCATAGCTCTACGGAAGGTATCAGCCATGTACTCAGTTCATTGATTTTAACAGTTATTGATTCAAGGTTGTTTTAAAACATTTTAAGGTTCAATTGTCTAAATCACAGTAAAATCAAGCTAGAGATGCCCACAGAATTCCAAATGACACATTTACATTTCATTCCACCATTAACATCACACAGAAATATAGGACTTAAAAGAAACAAGCAGTGATGCCCAAACTGTAAAAGAAGAGGAAAAAAGAAAAAATGCATGCAAGAAGTAAAATGGAGAGTCCACTTACTGCACAGGAAAAAACCTACTCTCATCTACCAAAATATCTGACTAAAATATTGTGCAATTCTAGAAATTAAGACTTCAGGACATCAGCACCTGAGATAAACAAGATATTTGACTTGGTAAAGATCTTCTTTGAAAGATCAAGGAACTTTGTTTAACTTTCTGGTAAAGGAAATGCTGAGAACTTAAATATATAAAAAAGTGCTAGATCTTGGTGCTTACAGCCAAACAGATATTCTACTACTCTGAGGTCTTCCATAGTCTATTGGACACAATGCATAGATAGAGGCATCTCAGGAGCATTTAGCAGATACTTTGAAGAATCTTAGGCAAAAATAATCTTATATCACTGAATAAGCCTACAGAACTTTTAGAAGTGGGGGCTGGTGACTTCCAAGTGTGGCTGGGGTTGGGGGGGCTACAGGAAGCAACTGAATGGATGGGGCTCTATCATGGCAGGTTAATGACTATTACCAGTGACTGAACAATAGATGAGATCAGCCGCTTTCATCCACAGACTGTCTTAATACTTGTACTCAATCATTATTGCCACTTCAAGAACTATATATACCTCATCCTTTAAACCTCAGTCCTTTAAAACACCCTAACTGGCCAAGACTTCATTAGAAAAAGTGTGGAGGAAGTAATTGAATTAAGTCACTAGGTCCCCAGAAGTCACAGGGTTATAGATGCTCTGATCATTTTTAATAGTCTTTTCATTCAATGATGGCCTGAACAAAATCCATAACTAAGAAAAGACGTTCAGTCTTATGTTTTTTTTCTTTCAAGAAAGACTAAGTGTAGTCTAAAGCTTAATGTTAAAAGCTAACAAGACAGTAGTTCCCAATGAAGTGAAATGACAAATGCTTGCAAGGAAATATAAATCCAATCTGGGAATAGTGCCTCCTTCCCTACCCCTCCAAAAGAGATAGTTACCTTCTGTTTACCCCTCTAATGTTAGATTGGGATTCCCTACTCCTCCAAAAGAGATAGTTACCTTCTTTGTACCACTCTAATGTTAGACTGGGATGAAAGTAAAATCACAAATGGCCACAAGCATACATTATACACTTGAAGGTAGACTGGAGAAGGAAACTAGATCACCTGGATAAAACGTACACATAGACCGGGAGTACATGCAGACTCCACAGACAAGGAATCACAGCCAGAAACTGAAATAGAGAACCAAGTCATGTGAGACAGCAATGCTATTCACTGTACCACTGTGCCAGTGATCAGTTGTTAAAACACACATCCTGCCTAGACTACCACAGCCCAATCATCAGCCCCATACCAAACAATTAAAGCCACGTTTATTGAGTGTGTATACCTTAAATGAAAGAATGTAATAAAATAAAAATAACAGTTGCACACAATAATTTAAAACACACACGCATGCACACCATCAATTATAGTCACTTGTATGACTGTGATTATAAACTCTGACTCTGATCAAATTAATGAATAAATACAAAAATAACTGCCACAGAGGAATGTGCCTTCTCAGCTCACTGTTGTCAAAATATAGTGTGCAACCATCCAACATATCCCTCAACCTCTTAGTTAAAAAAATCAAGGAGAAAGCTAAGAAAAACAATAGAGAACAAAGAACCAAAAATCAGGGACAGATATTGCCAGTAACTTAGAAAGTTGCTAGAACAACAAGCTTTGCATTACTGAAGGCTGCTGATTCTGAAACTCATGATTCTGCATTATTTACTAACTGCAATCATCTCTGATTTCCCAAAGGGAAAAAAAAACAAACATTACAAGGAGCAAACTGGAATATGAGGCAAAAATCTGCAAAATCAGAGACATTATTCTCACTGCTGCAGTAGCTTATGAGTGGAATACCATAGCTTATCCAACTTGGAAAGTGGAAGGATAAAGGTCCAGCAGCCCCTGGAGAATGATCCTAGCAAAGCCTGCTCAGGACCTGAAAAAGGAACCCAGTTTGTAGAGTTTTACACGTGTATTGACAGAGGACCAAGTTGCTGCCTCTACAGTGGTTCTAGAGTCTACCCATTTCCAGTATGCCACTATAAAAGTTATGGCTGTAGTGGATTGTGCCTTAACATGGACAGGAATGGATTTTCCATGGTGAAAAGTAACAAAACACGATAGCAGAAGGTAACCACATGGAAATATTTTGTTTCAACATGAGTTGACCTTTCTTAGCCCCAAAACAGAAAAATTGCTGATTAACTTTCCTGAAGAACTTTGTGAAAATAGTACCCAAGTTACCTATGCACATCCAGTGTGTGTAGAAGCCTTTTGTTTTTTGGATCTAGATAGAAAACAGGTATATTGATGGCCTGATTCAACGTGAACTTTGAAACAACACTGGTCATGAAAGAGGGGTTTGTGCATATAGCTACATTGATTTTATGAAAAAAAAAACAGACAGCGTTCTCCCTCAAAGAGAGCTTTCAACTCAGTTACATCTTTCTGCAGCTGTCAGAGCAATAACACCAGTTTTCCTAATGATAAACCTTAAGTCAGCCTGACAGGCAGATTTAAAGAATGACATTCAGTTTTCTCAAGCACAAAACTGAGATCCCAAGGAGAAGGAACATGTCTACAAGGAGGTCTCAGATGTCAAAATTTCTTTTAGAAACTGTTTGACTACAAAACGAGAAGAAAGAGTGGGATCCACGAGCAGAAATGCAAAATATCTGCAAGATGAATCTTTATAGAGGAATAAGAGCAGCCAGAGGATAGTAACTCACACAAATATATAAGCACCAGTGGTACAAATTTCTCTGTTGTGTCTCTGGTCACTGGCTAGGTACCAAAATGACAATATTTTCTATTTGCCAATAACAATATATGATTTTCTAGTAGCAGGCTTTCTTGCCTGTTTCAGCACCTGCTGCACATTCTCATGAAAGAGGTGCATAAAAGGTATCAAAATTAATTAATTCAGGCAATCATTTAAAGATGTTTGATATCAGGGTGTATCAAACTTCATTTGTCTTTGTGAATAGATCCAGTCTGTGAGGAAGCTTGTGGTAATTTCCCTGGCCAATTCCATAAAAAGGGAAAACCAGTTTTCCCCTGGTCTAGACAGAAATTACCAAAATGATTTTTGGAGAGTCTTTCTGAATCTTCAGGATTAGCATGGTAATCATTGGAAAGGGTGGAAATGCATATTGTAATATTCCTGACCAAGACAGTGAAAGAGCATCTGTTTTCCTAGCCTGCCTGCAAGGAGTCCTGGAACAAAATCTGTTTGGTCATCTGTTTTGAAAAGATAGAAACAGATCTACCTGAGGTGTTCGTCGCATCAGGATCAATCCCTGGAAGACCTCTTCATTGAGTTTCCTCTTGTGAGGATCTACCCAGGACCTGCTTAAGATGTCTGCTGCTGTGTTTTGCTTTGAAGCAGGGGCGGCTCGTGCTATCGGACTGCCGGACTGCAGCCCTCCCACCTAGAAAAAACAAAAGAAAAATCTTTAAAACTAAAAAACAAAAAAAAAAAAAAAAAAGCACAAGTCCTGACTCATCTGCGCATGCGCAGACACATTTGGAGACCTCAGACTGCCTTTATCAGCAGTCCGGATACACATAGGCAGGTACCCAGCAATCATTACTGCAAATACACCCAGGAATCAGTGCAATGACGACCGCACAGAAGAGGAGGTCCGGACTGCTTTGGCTGCAGGCAGACCCAATGACTGAGAGAGGTGAGCTGGCATCCAATGAGGACTGAGAGAGGTGAGCTGCTCTCGCGGGACATTCATTGCGTGGGCTCTGTCTGGATTGCTGCTTCAGGAGGTTTTGGTTTGTTCAGGTCGCTGGCTGGATGCTTCGTCCATGAAACAGTGGGACATACAGCAGGTAAGTGAAGGTTTGCTTCGTTCATTTGCTGCTTTAGGGTTCGTGCTGGCTAGATCCGTGAAACAGGATGCTTCTTCCATGAAACGGTGGGACATAGCAGGTAAGTGAAGGCTTTCTTCGTTGTGGTGTGTGTGTGTGTGTGTGTGTGTGTGTGTGTGTGTGTGTGTGTGTGTGTATGTGTGTGTATGTGTGTGTATGTGTGTGTGTGTGTGTGTGTGTGTGTGTGTGTGTGTGTGTGTGTGTGTGTGTGTGTGTGTGTGTGAGTAAAATGTCCCAGTTACTATATACTGGTGGCTAGAGAGAGAGCAAATGGTGGTGGATAGAGATACACAGGCTTGAACCCTGTACCTTGGATGCAGGTGGCAAGGACCTGAATTCCCTATCCACCACCATTTCTAAAAAAATTTGCAGATTTTTGCCTCATATTTGTTCTGTTCCTCATAAAATCTGTGGTTTCTGTATCTACATTTTTCCTTGCAAAGTCTGTAGTGTAGTGGTGCACTGGTAGCATTGCTGCCTAACAGCTACAGGTTCTCTGGTTTGATGCTTGGCTGGGTTGCCTTCTGTGTAGTGTCTGCATGTCCTCCCATCTTGCAAAGATGTGATTGGCATTTCTCTCTGCTCTGCTGAAAATTGTCTTTTGTTCCAAGTCAGACTAGTTTCCTGGTTAAATGTTTAGTTCCAAGTCAGACTAGTTTCCTGGTTAAATGTTTAAAAAATAACAGGCATTTGAATTTCAGACTTCATATTCTTCAGAAAGTACATGGTAACACAAAATTGTTCCCGCAGTTGTCTAAGTTTATAACATGGATATTTGAAATTTGTCCCTATTTTTGGGACTGTATTCCCCCATTATTGGCTTTGTCCAGGTATTTTGTGCTAAGGTTGAGAGTTATCTATGGTGAGAACTGTATTCATTGAATGTTTGGGGGCTGTATTCCCCCCATTACTGGCTTTGTCCACATGTTTTTTGCTAAGAGGTTGAGAGCTATAGTGAGAACTGAATTCACTGAATATGTTTGGGGGCTGTATTCCCCCCATTACTGGCTTTGTCCAGGTATTTTGTGCTAAGGTTGAGAGTGATCTATGGTGAGAACTGTATTCATTGAATGTTTGGGGGCTGTATTCCCCCCCATTACTGGCTTTGTCCACATGTTTTTTGCTAAGAGGTTGAGAGCTATAGTGAGAACTAAATTCACTGAATATGTTTGGTGGCTGTATCCCCCCCATTATTGGCTTTGTTCAGGTATTTTATGCCAAGAGGTTGACAGCTATGCTGAGAACTGAATTCACTAAATGGTAGCCATTTAGGTTTGTCTTCTTCTCTTTTACAAAACAGCTGATTTGGCATAGTGGTATGTTTCTCTGACTGTTTTGCACAGGGTCCCCTGGGTTAAAGACGTGGCAGTGAAATGTATGGTGGTAACACAGCATTTTATTCAAGCAACTTTCCAACATTATACAAGCAATGTTTAAAATGTGTCCCTGGTTTCTGGGCTTTTGTCCCCCCCCCCCAATAAATTTCAGCTTTTTCCAGATTTCTTGTGCTGCAAAGTTCAGAGATACTACTCATGTCGAGTAGATTTTACAAGGAGCTGAGAGCTGCAGGGGAACAAAACTTTAGTGCTGCTTATTCTGAGTCTGCTTGCATTAATAGCACAACAGGTAGTGTACTTCCTTTTGATGCAGAAGGCTGTGGGTTCTACTCCCACAGTAGATAAATGCATTGCTGATACTGTACTGTGTTGTGTTGTGTTGTGTTGTGTTGTGTTGTGTTGTAAAGTGGGTGGATGCTGCAGTCCTTTTTGGCAAAGATACCTAGAGTAGTAACTATGAACCTGAACCTGTTATCAGTTTGCCATACAGTCCCTATTACGATATTACTAGCTTATTTTTTTTTTTTAATGCATGCAACATAGGCAATTTATTCCTCAAGGACAACAGGCACTTTATTTGTAGATGAATAAACAGTGACATATAAAGTTGTTTGCTAGCAGCAACCTCTTCATTGTTACAGATTTCTTTAATGTGGAATTATTTAGATGACTTTTACTACTTCAGAGATTGTGCATATTTACTGATACTGGTGGAATGTAGAAGGTTGAGTAGACTTTTATGATGGAAATGTTCTGAATTGGGTAGTTTTGTATTGGTGCATGCATTTTGTTTCATTGTTTACTGGAAAAATGTTCAAAACAATACATTTAAAATGCTGTCTAACAACTGTATTGTACAAGGAATATAATTTAGTAGAATCGGGAAGGTGTATCAAAGAGCACATGTATGATTCATGTGCAAGGGGCCTATGATTTGAAACAGCCCAAAGTTAATCTTTATCTGCCACTGGCAAAATGTATTTTCTTTGAATGTGAGTTTCAAGGGCAGAGAAGTTTTTAATGCTAAGCCTGTTTTCATTGTGAGACTGCATTGCTTTGTTTAGCAGATGTCTTAGTGTTTGTGCTGTAAAATGCAAAATAAACCTTTCAAATGAAATCCAAATCATCATAGAAGTAAAGCAGTATGCACATTAGTGTTTATGGTAAATGGAGTGAAATAGCCAAGTAATGGATCATTGGAATGGCTGCAGGGGGGAGGGCTCCATTCGACCATGATTTTGTGAGGGGGAAGGGCGGCAAACTCAGACAGCCCCAGCTGAAGTATACCTCCCAACTGTCCAGATTTTCACAGAATGAATAGATTTTTGCTTCTTATTTTTGGTTTGTTCCTCATAATATTTGTGGTTTTCTGGAAAATCATTTAGGGATTAAGTCACTAAATAATGACACACTGAGTTTCAGACTTCATAACCTTCAGAAAAATGCATGCTAAAGTAAGACCTGTTATTCTATCAACTGTCTCAGTTTATACAAGAGCAATTTTTAGTACTGTTTATATGTTCCCCCAATATATTTGGCCTTGTCCAGATTTATTGCATTAACAGGTTGACAGGTACATTCAAATAAATTGCTTTATAGAATTAGGCATAGCCAAACTTCTCAACTGTCCCCGAATTTGGCTCAAAATGTTGCTCTTCCCCTAATAATCCCTCTGCAAAATAGCAATTTTGGAAGAAAACATGGAGGGTTTACAATTAAGAAATAACTGTAATAATCAGAGTTATAGATACTTTTATTTCAGAAATGCATGTGGATTCTTTTATTTTGTCAGCTGCTCAAGTTAGCAGTACTATTATTTAAAAAGTGTCCCTTCTTTGACAGGTTCCCAGCTGTATTGTGTGGCTATTTTATATTTTTGCATCACATTTTTGGTCCATTTTTCATAAAATTGTTTTTTTGGCAAATTAGTGGTAAATCATTAAAGACTGAACTTAGAAAATAATGACAGACATTTGAGTTTCAGATTTCATATCCTTCAGAAAATTCATACTAATGCAAGACCTACTATTCTATTATCTTTCTAAGTTTATAAGAGCAATATTTAAGAATTGTCCTTATTTTTGGGCCTTTGTCCCACTTCTATGTATGGCTTTGCTCTGAGGGTGAGACATTTCAAATTGTGACCTACTTGTTGCACCCCACTCCCCCATGTAGTGACTCTGGATGTGTCCAAGCAAGGCAAGGAGCAGTTATGCAGTGTAAATGTGCAGGGTATCCCCCATCCAAGGTAGACACAAGTACTACCGTGGCTTTTCATCTGTTCTTGATTTTGCAGAATGGTCTGGTTTCTGTCATATTTTTATACTGTTGATTTATGCTTATTACTCAAAGTGCCTGTTGCTCTGTGTTTTAAGTAGCAATGCTTTAATGACCATCAGGTATGCCTGTCTGAGATCATAACATGCAAGTAAGCTTTAATAAGCATACTGTTAAAGAATTGCCAACATTGAAGCCTTTCTGTTGTTGCCATGCAGAGAATACTTAACTAGATAATGTATAAGCGTTGAGTACTGAAATGCATATGACAGTATTTGTAATAAAGGACAGGATTACATTGTTTTAAGAAGCTCATTACACTTGTTGGAGACTTCCAGTGATCTCTGAGGGCTTTACTCATAAACTAAACAGAATGCCATTTATGTGTGGTCCATAACCTGTACAGTAATCCTTTAAGCAATGTATCTTGAGCTTGTTTGCTTTTCATTTTTCACTTTGATCATGTTTTCCCCATGAAACAAGTAGATAGTTGTCAGGCAGCAGGTCTTTTTTGGATAAGAAACATTTTTACAAGTGGGGGCATCACAGAGATTGCTACTTTCAGCATGTTACTTGGTACTTTAATAAAGCTGAATATAAATTATAATTAGAACTGCAGTGCAAGGAGAAGCGGTTTGAGTTGAGTGCTGCTTGTTTTTCTTATACTTTATTTTGACTGGCGTTCCAGTAATGTATTTAAAAAGTAATTTATTTTTTCATGCCTCACAACCTTTTTGTTTCCATCTAGATATTAAGTAAGCTGTCAAGCAGCCAATGAATTGAAATATTTTTATGCTTTTACACTTAATTTGTCTTGATTGGGCTCTCATAATGAGGGTTTGGCACCCAGGGCAGCATATTAAATTAAAGTTTAGTTTTTGTGGTTTTGAGTATAGCTCCTCCCCTTTCTAGTTGTTCGCACCCCTTCCCATTGACCTCACCCATTCGGCTATCTCCTGCAGCCCCCCTTTGATTTGAAGTCACCAGTCGCCACTGCTTTGAAGGTATGAAAGATGTCTGAACAGTTAAGAAGTACTGAAGAGCTAACTCCCAAGCAATCACTGCCAGCCAG
The DNA here is from genome assembly GCF_019279795.1 of Protopterus annectens. Classification (NCBI taxonomy): domain Eukaryota; kingdom Metazoa; phylum Chordata; order Ceratodontiformes; family Protopteridae; genus Protopterus; species Protopterus annectens. The sequence goes on along the minus strand of NC_056739.1, from coordinate 1,267,973,608 downwards.
CAGAGAGGGTATGGCATGGTGTCCCCCTATTTACGTACCATATCACTGAGGTGTTGCCTGTAACAATCTGGAGAGGGTCCATAGATGATGTACAGACTTCATTGCATGAATCAAAGCCCTTTTCAATTTGTTCTGCAGGAACATCCTCTACAACTCCTGCTTATAACATGAATTGAAGCACTTGGGAAAACAACTCTGTTTGACTGGACGGTGGGGTAGATTCCCCTGAAAGGAGGGGGATTTTCTATCCATTGACACCTGTAACCCTCCTGGATCACAAAACCCATTTGTACAAGATAAACTACTGGCAAAAGGGAGCACACACTGAGGGTCAGATTCTCTAAAAGAGAAAGAGATGCAGGAGCAGGATGGGAGAGAAGGTGACCGTGTTTCTGGCATAGTCATTTTAAGGAGGGCACCGAATACATTTTAGGATAAACTCCGTTTTGGGGACTATTATTTGTCCCTTCCTGCCATCTCTTCTTAGGTGTCTGTCAACAGGAGGCACTGCTTGTTTGCTTTGTCTTTTAAAGGGAGCAGATGATACAAACCTACAAACACCCTGCACTGATTTATCCCTTGCAACTTATTCCTTGAGGACCTGTGTATCAGAAGGCCCAAATAAAACCTCCCTGTCCAGGGAGAAATTAAACATTTCTGAACATAAATCATCTGAAAACATTTGCTTGCATACCCAAACAAAGCTTTTCAAGACTTTAGCTGAAGCAGAAGCCCTAGATATAATGTCAGCACAAATCACACATGCTTTTTAAGGCATGTTTAGAAACTTGAGACAGGTTACAAACAATACAATTCAAGTAAGACCTACCTTCTGGAGACTGGGAAGCAGAAAACTCTTTCAAATGATTGGCACACACCAGCATACACTTCCATATGCTGCCCTGGTAGTCAAGACTTCTAAAGCTAAATTAGAGGAAAATGAGTCTCTTATCCAGTATGTCCAGCAGCATGCCCTCTTTATCCCCAGGAACTAGGTTGGGGGGGGGGGGGGGTAAGGAGCTTGTTTGCAGCAGTAACAGTATCAGAAATTGCTGTCAGATCTTCTCTAAGATGAAATAAAAAGAGACATGTATCAGACTGAGAGACATCATACAATGTATTTGCCTTTTTAAGTACTGATGGCTGCAAATCAAGGGCACTGCAGACAGCACTAAGAGTATCCTCCAAAGCTGTCAGAAAGTGAGGAATAAGTGCAGTATGTGGGTCTACTTGTTCTAATAAATCATAGTATCTGTCCAATTCAGAGGCAACATCCAAACTGTTTCCATGAAAACACATCCTTTAGTCTAGAGACAGTTTCAGTAAAGGAGAAAACCTCCATATGTATAGTTTTAGGCTCATTGTTGAAAGTCTCGGACTATGAAACACGTAGGTGAAGTAACCCTGTCTCTGCCCACATCAGAATCATCTGAAATAACATCCTCATCATTGGGAATGCAGAAATAAGGGATAGACGAAAGTACTTGGTACACAGTATTGACAGTCTGCAACACTCTCCAATATAAGGTAAGAACATAATTTTTACACACAAACCATCTTTCTGTTATCACAATGATTAATTTTTTGTTTCTCTTTCCAACGAAAATCTGTGGAGGAAGACTGAGATGGGGAAGGTATATCATCCTGAGCAAGGTTCCCAGCCACCCTGAGAAGACCCTCTTAGGGTGTCTCCAGCACCTAAAATGGATAGTTCTCCCATGTCCACATCGGACAAAGGAACAGCCCCCCAGTCCATAGTGGATGGCAAGGCTACACCAGAGGAATTCAAGAGAACCAGTAAGTGATCTGAGGAACCAACAATGGCCACTACAGAGTCATTGACCATCGGATGAGGCACTGACTGAGGCCACTATGAAGGCAAGACCTTGTGTTTTAACTGTTTTTTTCTTTTTAGGTATGTTGGAAGAAGGAATAGCAGAACTGATGATAAGCTACAATAGAAAAGTCTGCAGAAGGTAAGTTATCACTTAGTGCACAAAAGCAGTACACAACCCTTCAGAAAATACCAATTCTACTACACAAAAGTTACACAAGCAGCATATAACAAATCCCTGTAAAAAAAAAAAAAAAAAAACAAACAAGATATTTCCCCTGAAGTGAACTGCCCAATAAAAAATGAAACAAGTAAGTTGTCATGATGTGCACATAAGTATTCACACAATACACAGTCTGTGCTCTTAAAATACACTTTATGACTGAAATAAACACAACATTTGCTTAAAACACAGTTAAATAAGCCCCCAAATCTTACATTAGCAGATAATACTTAGAAAGCAATTCCTAGAGCTAGAATATCAGTATTCAAGTAATGGCTATTTATTTATGTATTTATCTATCTATCTATCTTTGTTTACTGGGGAAGTAAATCTAGGATAAAACCCTGTCTCAGTGGAGGCCTAAGTAGCAAAGAACCACATTTAACTTCAGTTTTGAAATATATATAAAATACAAGTACATGATCAGAAGGAATACAAAATACAGGTAAGTGTACATACATGAGAGAAAAGCTTTACAAAAGCTTACAAAAAATAATTTAGAAACAGAGCATGCACATAGCTTACACAGGTATATACAGTGTTGAACATTCATTAGACATAACACAGGCCTGTGTATAGTAAACCAAGATGGGTCTATATTAGACAGTCGAAGTTCCGTAACTCTGAACACCTAATGGTCAAACCATTATGTTTGAAGTTACAGAACTTCGAGTATCTAAAAAAAAATAACTACAGAAAGCACAAAACAAAAACTTGTTTTAAGCAGGGGGCAGGTCCCCTAAACCCCCCGCTACTTAAATATACCAACTCCAAGATTGCACCACATTGAAGTGAATGGAAAGCTCCGCTTATGGAGATTTCCATTCAAACGCTCAAACTTTTACAAATTTGAATGTATGGTCTCGACTATATGTGGTTCGAACTTGTAAATGTTCGGCTGCTTGATAGGAACCCAAGCAAGATATAACATTGCAAAAGATAATTTAATATTACCTGAGATTTCTAGCAATTAAAATAATGAAAAGAAGAGGCAGCTTAACTATGGAAATATTAGAAAGGGGGGAAGGTGCTTGACAATATAATATAATATAATATAGTATGATGTGTTAGTAGTACAGCAAATATGAAATCAGCATTACATTTAAGACTGAGAAGTAAAGTATTAGGAAAGCAGAAGAGTTGGGGCTACTTGGACTGTTATCACGAGTATTAGTTTTGGATAGATGAGGACAGAGAGTGATAAAACTATGACAGAGGGAGGATGGTGAGATAGTTGTTGATCTAATTAGACAGAAAAAGAAACTAAGTCTTGTCATTTACAGTCTGTGACATAATTTATATAAACAAAGTCTACTTACATTCTTGAAAAAACAGTATTCTTAAAGTGACATACAGCAATTCTGATAGAAAATAGGTAAATATATAATATTCCTAAATCATAAAAGTAAGTCTGGAGGAGTTCCTCAAAGAGGTCGTATCTGTCTGACTGGAAGCCTTTGGATGACTGCTGTCCTAAGAAGCCTCAGAGCTGCATCTGCATAAACTGGTAAGAAAGTACTGAAGATTTTTAGTCACTCTGGCTGCATAGCCTATAGAGTATATCCTGCCACCTTTCAAAAGCTTTCACGCTTGCAGGATACAACCTACAGGCTACTGCAACAGTAAGAATGATGAACATCTGACACAACAAGAATGAATCTTTCCATTCATATATGCTATTAAAATTTTACTTTTCTTTCATTTTCTTATTTTAAAAAATAAACTTACAAAAAATGTGGGCTTAAAATGAACAAGAGAGACAGGACAGAGACAAGTATAATCAGGTACATTATACAAAACTAGAAAAACATAGCTGATTATCCTTATATTTTCTTTCTCCATCTCTCCCATTCATTTGAAATTTCCGGATTTCATTGTTTTAATTAAAAACAATGCAAAAAAAAAAAGAAACAGAGATCTTCCTTTCTCCATTGCTTCCTTTACTCAGCACTGATGTACTGGGTAAGTCTGGGAACAAAAGTCCTATATGCCTGCACAGTACATCAGGAAAGCTTCCAGATACTGGGGAAAATGTGGAAGAGCAGCACTGCATCATTCTACAAGGACATTATTTATGAAAAGAAACTAACCTTTTTTAAATAATGTCATCGTATAATAGCAATAACCCATGGCTATATGTGGTAATGCTGGATTTACCCATGGTCAGCTATGTTTGGTCACTAACCATGCCAGCTGTGGGCAAATCCAGCATTACCCGCACCCGGCCATGGGTTATTGCTTCAATAAATTAATAAAAAAAACTTGTTCCTGCACTCCTATTTATAGACATACTGCGGTTGTGCTCCTATTTACTTAAATTAAAACCACTCTTGCTGGTTTCATTTTTGGTCAGGCTACGTCACCAGAGGCAGCATGAGCCAATGGAAATGGCTCCTCGTAGCTTCACACAGTAGCACAAGTGAGCTGGTTTTTGATCCTTATTTCTAAGTTATGGAGGAAGCAGGAGGAACCTTGCAATACCAGGCTGTTTTAATGAAAATTGTGGCAAGCAGAATTTGCTTGTTTATTTTGTTTTCTTTATTTTGGGCGGGGGTCAGATGGCTTCAGAACAGAGTTCCAAGTTCAGCTAAAAAAGTAAAACAACAAAAAATAATATTTATGCAATTTTACTTTTATGAATGAATTATTTCTTCACGAATTTTCTTTTCTTTTTTTTTTTTTTTTGCTGGGGGTGGGGTGCTGCTTATTTAAATAAAACTTTTGAACTTTTGGGATGTAACCGTTATTCTTTGAGAAGTAAAGTTTGAACCAGATTTCACATGGAAAGTTATTAAAATCAAATAATCTTTCTTAGCAACTTAAGTAGAAACAGTAATAGCTCTGAAGATTTGTGGAGTTCTTAAAAGAAAAATGTGCATTTCCTCCTGGTGAGGTATTTTGCTCCATGGACTCTTTACACTGATTATTTTCTGAGAACATCACATAAAAATATAACTATTTTCCTTAACATATTAATCTGCATTTTAGCCACTGCTTCCGTGACTAAAAAGCAGCTTGTTGCTGGAGGTATAAAATTATGACCATTACAGGAATTTGGTAAATGAAGGAAAACATATTTCAAGTACTGTTTACAGCTCACCTCATTTACCTTTCAACAATTTTAATTCAGAAGAGTTAAATTATATTTAAGAATTCTATTTTAAATGGACTTAAGGAACAGATGCATAAATTTGTTTCCATGTGATTTTAACTATTTAAGGTGATTTTAAATGTAATAATATGAAACACATTTATTTATATAATGAATAGACAAAATGCAATGAACCTGTACTGGCTAAAGGAATAAATGCCTATTTTGTAGACTTTTTTTTTTTTTTAAGATTTACCTACCTACAACAAAATGATAATCTAAACGTACTCTTTATTCTCAGACATACTTTTTGATTAGTGCTACTCACTAAGATTAAAAACTGGTACATTGTTACTTACTTTTTTTTACAGTATTATTTTTAAAATGTTTACAATTTTGCACAAATTCAGGTTTATTTAGGTGCTTGTTAGGTATAAAAAAGCTGCATAAAATAAATAAGTAGTCATAAAAAGGAAACAAGAATTGAACAACAATAAAACTTGTGTACTTGGCATAACGATAGAGCCATGTTATCTCATTTTCATCTGGTTCAGCCTTTTTGTTGTTGGACCCTATTGGATCTGACCACAGTGCCTTCTTCTAAAGGTATGGATCTGTGGCTCTGACTCCTTCCCTACCCATAATTCACTTCTCTCCATTAAATTACCTCATATCAAGATTGCTGACTTGCACTTAGAAAATAAGTTATGTACTCAAAATAACGTTCCATGTTCGGTTCGGAACTGAGCATCAGTTCTGATTCAGCCTAATACAAAAGCTCAAGAACTTCCACTGGCTCGAGGCTAACCCCTATCCCATGATGCTTAGGGCAGAATAGCCAGATATTGTTTGAAAGTGAAAGCAGTACTATTGTCTATATAAAATTATAACCCCAGCCTGTCTAGCTGAAGAAGGACATCAGAGACTCCAAAATAAAAAAAATGTATTTATATCCATACATATATTTATATCAAATTATCCGCCCAATCCTCTTGGAGGGAAGGAGGGTGGGATGCAAGAATATAGGCGAGATGGACAACAAAAATGACACATTATGGTGAGTACATAACTTCTTAATGTTATGTTGTCCTATCTCACCGTAATTCTTGCTGGTAGGGATAGCGTCCCTAGCACCTTCATTCCTGGGTGGCTCAGGAAAAAAGACTCTTCATTACAGTGGATCCAAAGGAAGACCTGTTCCGGGAGGCCACATCTACTTTGTAATGAGTAATAAAGGTATGAGGTCTCCCCCATGTGGCAGCTGCACAAATAGAGTCCATCGGAAGTTTAGTTTGAAAGGCCAATAAAGTTGCAACTGCCCTTGTGAAATGGCCTCTTACTTTGCCTGGTAACTTTCTGTTATTATTGTTGTAAGAAAAGGAAATGCAATCTATAAGCCATTTTGACAGAATTACCTTAGGAACCAGTAATCCTTTCATTTTATCTGAAAAGGAAACAAAAATCTGATCCGACTTTCTGAAATCTTTGGTCCTATGCAAGTAGAAGCATAGCTGTCTGTGTACATCTAGTTGATATAATCTATATTCTATAATCTGTCTTTTTTATTTTTAGTTTAGTGTGCTTCTTTTTTATTTTTAATTTAGTACATTCTGCCTTGTTGCTAAAGTTAGGGAAGAACACTGGTAGCTCAACAGATTGATTTAAATTATTCTCTGAACACACTTTGGTAAGAAAGAGGGATTAGTTCTTAAAGATACTCTGTCTTTATGGAAAACTATATAATGATGATGGATAGAGAGGTCTTGGAGCTCTGACACCCGTCTGGCAGATGTAATAACTACCAAGAAGAGAGTTCTCCATGACAAAAATTTTACATCACAAGATGATGTTGGCTCAAAGGGTGGCAAAAAGGCAGATAGAACAAAATTTAGGTCCCAAGCAGGTGGAGGTTCTCTGATTGGGGATCTCAGTAGAAAGGTACCTTTCAAAAAGGTTTTGCATAGCTTGTGGGACATGATAGACATTCCCATTTCCCCAATATAGAAATTAGATATGGTTGCTAGTTGTACCTTAATGGTGGCTGCTGCTACGCTCTCATCAAAAAGTTTGGAGAGAAACTCTAGAACTGCTGTGATAGGAGCTGTAAAAGGATCTAAATTGTGCTTAACGGCCCAGTGTGAAAATCTTTTCCATTTACTGGAATACAGTTTTCTGGTAGAAGGTTTGTGGGAAGAGATCAAGATATGTTTAACTGCAGTGGAAAAATCAAAAACACCTGGCTATACGTGGAATTGAAGCAGCCATGCTGTCAACTTGAGGGTTTGGATGGACAGATGAAACATTCCCGATGAGTGGGCCAAAAGGTCTGGAACTGGGTCCAGAGTCCATGGTTCCTCCAGAATATGGGCCCATAGAAAGGGGAACCAAATTTGTCGAGGCCAGTAAGGTGCAATGACTATCATAGTGCTGTTCAATGTGCTGGCTTTCTGAAATACTTTGGGTATTAAGGGAAAGGGTGTAAAGGCATACAGAAGTCCCGGGGATCAATCATGTATGAGTGCATCCCTTGGTGACTTCCCCAGGGGGGACGGGTGAGGGCAAAGTAGCTGCTACATTTTGCATTCATGGAAGTGGCAAAAAAGGTCACAGCAAGGCTGGCCACATTTCTGGAAGATCTCTTCTGCAACTTCTTGCTTCAGGGACCACTCGTGAGGCAACAAAATCACTCTGCTGAGTTTGTCTGCTATCACGTTGGATTTGCATGGGATGTGCGTTGCTATCAGAAAACGTTGAGAAGTGACAGCCCATTGGCATACCCGTTGTGCCACTCGACACAGGAGATATGATATGATTCCTCCATGTTTATTTATGTACCACACTACTGACATGTTGTCTGTTTGAATTGCAATAGTTCCTATTGGAAGAGAGTCCTGGAATGCCTGCAACGCATATAGCACCGCTCTCATCTCTAGGACATTGATATGCAAGTGGTTTTCGTGTTCTTGCCATAAGCCTTGTACAGTCATTTCCAGATAATGCCCCCCCAATCTGGGAAGCATCCATGGTCAGTAAAGCCGTTAGTTGCGGACATACAAATGGGCAGCCCAAGAACAACTGGTTCATTTGAAGCCACCAGAGAAGATCTTTCTTGCATGAATCTGTAATGATTGTCTGATGTGACAGAGGAAGATCTCGCATGGACCACTGGGCAAAGAGTAACCATTGGAGGACCCTCATGTGCAAGCGTGCTAGAGGAACTAGAACAGGCATGGGCAAACTACGGCCCGGGGGCCACATGCGGCCCATTAAACGTTTTGATTCGGCCAGCCAAACTTGAAAAAATTTAATAAATTAACCTTGTTAATGTTTTATTTCCCCTGCAATTCTGTTGTTTCCTCACTAGATGGCGCACTCTAGATATATTGGCTTTGTTGAGGTGAAGCGTAGGCCTAATACTCCACGTTTGCACTTTACCCTTTGACCCACCGCCCCTCTATGAAGATGAGTGGACCCAAGAAAAGGAAAGTGGACAGAGAATGTCGAGTGTTCAATAAGGAGTGGACAACTAAATATTTTTTCACTGAACACCGATCATCTGCTGTTTGCCTGATATGCCAAGAAACTGTGGCGGTTTTTAAAGAGTATAATATTAGCTGTCACTTTGCCACAAAGCACGCTAATTATGCTAGCAAGCTCTCAACAAAAGAACGGGAAGCTGCTGCTGAGAAGGTGGCAGCTAATTTGAAGGCTCAGCAAAGTTTTTTTCACTGTCAAACTGCCATTCAAGAGTCAAGTACCAAGGCCAGTTTTATGCTTTCATTCAAAATAGCAAAGGCCAGCAAACCACTGTCTGAGGGAGAGTTTTTAAAAGAATGTATGGTAGAGACAGCAGGTATTTTGTGCCCGGAGACCAAAGACAAATTTGAGAAAATCAGTTTATCACGGCGGACAGTGACTCGCCGTGTGGAACTAATAGATGAAGACATCACCAGCAGATTAAACAAAAAGGCAAAGTCATTCACTTTTTATTCTTTAGCACTGGATGAAAGCAACGATGTCAAAGACACTGCTCAGCTCCTCATTTTTATCCGAGGAATCAACAAAACTTTTGAAATAACGGAGGAGTTTTTGACAATGGAGTCTCTGAAAGGACAACCACGGGGAGAGGACTTGTTTGAACGGGTGTCTGCTGCCATTGAAAACATGAAGCTTCCCTGGAGTAAGCTTGTTAACGTCACCACAGATGGATCTCCGAATTTAACAGGAAAAAACGTTGGCCTGCTGAGGAAAATCCAGAATAAAGTGAAAGATGAAAACCCTGACCAGGATGTCATTTTCCTCCACTGCATCATCCACCAGGAATCTCTATGTAAATCGGTGTTACAGCTGAATCATGTTGTGAATCCTGTGGTGAAACTCATCAACTTCATACGCGCACGGGGACTTCAGCACCATCATTTCATTGCGTTCCTGGAGGAAACTGATGCGGATCACCAGGACCTGCTTTATCACGCCCGTGTCCGCTGGTTGAGTTTGGGCAAAGTGTTTCAACGAGTGTGGGAGCTCAAAGAGGAGATTGGCATGTTTTTGGAGTGGCAGGGGAAGACTGATGAATTTCCTGAGCTGAGCAACAAGAGCTGGATGTGTCACTTTGCGTTTGCTACGGACGTATTTTCACACTTGAATGAGCTCAACGTGAAACTGCAGGGGAAGGAGCAGTTTGTGCATGACATGTACACAAACGTGAAAGCCTTCAAATCCAAGCTGGCTTTATTCTCCAGGCAGATTTTGAACAAGTCATTCACTCATTTTCCTAGACTAGCCATGCTGAAAGAGGCCGAAGCAAAAGTAAAGAAATACAGTGAGTCACTGGATGCACTGCACGGAGAATTCTGCCGTCGGTTTTTGGATTTCGACAAAATTGACAAGTCACTTCAATTGGTGGCCTTTCCTCTGTCACAAGACCCTGAAACAGCTCCAGAGGAGCTTCAGCTCGAACTGATCGACCTTCAGTCCGACCCTGCCTTAAAAGAGAAGTCCAGCTCTCTGAAACTAAATGACTTCTATGCTTCACTCAATGATGCCACGTTTCCAAATCTAAGGCAAAAAGCGCAGATGATGTTGGCTTTGTTCGGCTCTACCTTCGTGTGTGAACAGACCTTCAGCGTCATGAACATCAACAAAGCCAGCCACAGATCCAAGTTAACAGACCTACACCTCAGATCCATCCTGAGAATCGCCACAACAAAACTAACTCCAGACTTTGATGCGCTGGCTAAAAAAGGAGACCAACAACACTGCCCCCATTAAAATGTGTGCATCTCCGTGATACGCACATTGTTAAAATAAACAGTGTGCGCAGATCAAATATAACGCTTCACAGACTGACTTGCTGCAACTGTTTCGTCCTTGCACTGGTCGTTGTTGACTTTTGGCACCGGGGAAACAAATTGAATAAAAGGAACAGGACAAGAACATCTGCATCTCCTACCGTTTTTGAAAAAAAAGACAGTCAGGAGGAGAGTGATGGTGATATCCTGAAGGATAACAGAACTTTCAGTGCTTTAAAATAAAATGGTCATTTATTTGATTTTCAGTGTTTAAAGACTCATTTCGAAGTCAGAGATTTTATTGTAATGCTTTTCTTCATTTTCATTGGAAATTAAAGCACGTTTTCTCCATATCCCAAGATGTGCATTTTTCCCCCAATGAGGTGATGTTTTCAAAGCATGCCATCTATCTACTCCTGTTCCAGCCCCTTTGTCAAATGTTACAACTCAATGTGGCCCATGAATCAAAAAGTTTGCCCACCCCTGAACTAGAAGAATTGCCGCTGCCATGGTATCCAGAACCTGTAACACATACCTTGCCTGAACCTTTCTTCTTGACATCAAGGTCCTGATTTGACGGTGAAGGGACTGAATTCTCTCAGGGGTAAGAGTTTTGCCACCATTTCTGTTGAATCCAATTCTGTGTCTAAGAAAGTAATATGCTGTGAAGGTGACAAGGCAGACTTTTTGAAATTTGCTGTAATGCCTAGCTTGGAGCAAAGAAGTATTGTTTCTTCCCTTGCTTGCAGTAGTAGATGCTTGGTGGTTGCGGTCAGGAGCCAGTCATCTAGGTATGGAAACACATGGGATCCTAGACGTCTCAAGTGAGCCATAACCTCTGCCATGCACTTGGTGAACACTCTGGGGGCTGTAGTGAGACCAAAGGGCAGGGCTCAAAATTGGTAATGACTGGCTCCCAAGTGTCTCCTGGATCACCTGTTCATCTTTATATGGTAGTACACATCCTGGAGATCTATCAAGCACATCCAATCATCTTTCCCAAGAAAAGGGAATGTAGACTGCAGTGTCACCATCCAGAACTGTGATTTTTTTACAGATCTGTTCAATCTGCTGAGATCCAAAATGGGCCTCCAGTCGCCTGTCTTTTTTGGAACTAAAAACAACCTTGAGTAAGTTCCGGATCCAATTTGGTCTGCGGGGACCTCTTGGATGACTCTTTTTTTCTAGCAACTTGTATATCTCTGATGTTGCATCGTCCCTCTGACCGGGTGGGATGTCTGGAATGGACTGATTTATGGGAGGGTGGGTGGAAAAGGGAATGTAATAACCTCTGGATATGATTGTCTGTACCCATTTGTCTTGAGTGATTTCCAGCCGGGCTTTTGGGTACAGTGACAAGTGTCCCCTGACTGCCTCCAGAGAAGAACAGATGGGCCTCCTTTCAAGAACACTGGAAAGGCCTGCCAAAGAACGTAACTCTGTCACCCTGATTCTGTGGACCCCCTCTGCCATGAGGTCGGTGTCTTCCATTGTTACTCCCCCCTCTGCCCCTGGGGGAAGTTTCACCACGTATATCGGAAAAACCTTTTTGGGACTTGTGGAACCACATTCTTCCACCTTTCTGACCTTTGGGATAAGGGTCTAGAAGTGGTGGAAAAACAGACTCCCACGGCAGACAAGTTTTTCCCTTCCTGTTCACACCTGGTCAAAGTTTCTTTCACCTTTGGTCTGAAGAGGGCTGAACCAACAAAGGGGGCGTTGGTGAAGGAAGACTTGAAGGGTTCAGCAAAATTGCATAAATGCATCCAGGAATGTCTCCTCAAGGAAATTCCTGTAGCTGCTGCCCTGCTAGCTCCATCAGCTGCATATGAAATCAGTCGCATGGAGGAGTTAACAACTGAATTGAGGGTGGAGAGCCAAGAGGTAACTTTATCTGTGACCCCCGAAGCTACAATACCCTGAATAGTATCTCCTACCTCTTTTAGGAGATCCCTTTGAAGCCTCGTAAAATGGGTCAAGTAATTCAGTGACGACAGGGTAAAGGCCACTGATGAAAAGGTATGCTTTCCATATCTGTTCATACTCCATGACTCTTTATTTGGAGGATGGGCAGATGAGGTCTCTGACAACTCCTTCCTTGTGGCCACCGCCACCACCATCGCATCTACAGGGACACCTTTAGTTAAGAACTCTTTCTCAGCAGCAGCAGTGATAAATTTATTGGGCCTCCGCAGAACAGGCTCCACTGTATCAGGGGAAGTCCATGCCTTACGAGAGATCACATTCATTAATTGGTCATAAGGGGGAGACACCCAGGAGGTGGAAGGGTGAGACCAAAAAGCCTCCAGGTATACCGATTCATCCTCTGAAGGGTTGGTGGGCTTCCAGCCACCCTTCTGTTTCAGGATCTCAAGGATGTCAGCAAAAGAGACATCCTCAGATGGGGACCGTGGGGACCCTTCCTAATAATCCAGATCGGTATCTGATGTGACAGAATCAGGGGAGTCTATGTGCTTCCTCTTGCACAATTTCTTCCGAGGGACTTCCTTAGAGGGGTAACTCTGGTGAAGTGTCAGAGGAGACTGTGCCACCTGCAAGGACTTCCTGGGGCTCTGGGTCTCTACTCTTGGGGGAGGGGGTGACGATGAGACCAACACAGGAGAGTGGGAGGAAAGAGAACCAGGGCCAGAGATTGGAGCTGTCTGGGGTGACAGCACTCTCTCCATCAGCTCAAACCCCCCCTTGCTCCACCCCGAAGAAGTCCTCTGCTTCGGAGAGACAGAAGACCGGCTCAGAGGCAGAGCGGGTGGCACCAAAGCCGATGTAGGAGCCGAGCTCAACCTCGCTGAGGCACCAAGGGGTAGAGTTGGACTGGACAACTGCCTGCGCTGACTCCCCTTCCCAGACCTAATGGGTGAACATTGGCTCCCATACTCCAAAGAAGTCAGAGCATATGCCAGAACCAACTATTTTAAAGGAGGGTCTGGTTTTGATGGTTCCACTACTATCAGACCCACGATCTCTGGCTCCGAGACCACAAGTGGGGTTGTAGGAGGAATTGGTGATGGTGCCTTGGACGGTTCTGATTCCTTTGGGGCTGGAGGCGATAAAATTATTTACAGCACTGGTGTTCAAAGCAGTCTCTTCACCACCCACTCCACGTCATCATCAGATAAGCTCCTGGAGGAATGGGAGGATAAGGAAGGACATCTAGCCCTCTCCAAAATGGGTGATCTCAATATTGGAGTAACTGGCTCCAAGATCAGAGACCATTTCCTAATAGATAACTCTGCCAGCTCCATGGTCACAGATGGAGCCAAAGAGGTAGACTTAGATTTGTCAGAGCCAAGAGCCATTGGTTCCGAAGCGACTATTTTTTTTTAGGTGGCTCCAAAGCTGGAGCCGCAATGGCAGACCTTTTGGATCCTTTTGCATGAAAAGAAGAGGGAGAAGATAGTTTGAAGCACTGAAATCCCTCTAAGGATTCATGGAAAAGACCTTTCAATAAGCCTCTAACCATTAATTTATTCCTACGTTCCTGGAGAACCCTGCTACTAAAGCCATGACAAATTGTACAAGAGTCTTGTAAATGGATGGCACCAAGGCAATATACACAGCTAGTGTGTCCATCTGTGAGACATTTTTTGAGTATATTGATCACACTTTTTGAACCCCGATTGCCTGGGTTCTTTCTGTTCTTTTTCTTTAGACATGTTTTCAAGCAGAAGGAAAAATACCAACAATATCTGCAATAAACAAAACTAGTCTAGCTTTCTGAAAAAAAGCTATTGAAACTACAAACCTAGGTAACTAAGTGAAAATTACAAAAAAAAAGTCTCTAATCAAACAACAGAGCCTACTAACTATGAAAAACACCACACACAAGAAAATACATATATGAAATATAACTAGAACACACCAGTATACCACATTAATAAACTAGTAGCCTATGAAATAAATCAACAGAAATATTTACAAAGAATCTTCTAACTCTAACGGATTCTCCCGAGCATGAAAGGAAGACAAAAACACGCGAGGCAGGGGAGCGGCCCTCTAAGTTAAATGGGCTGCTGAGAGGCCTCTAACTTAAATGGGTCTTGCAACAAAGAACAAAGGGGGTTAAATGCACGAAAAGGGAACCAGAGACTAATCGCACATGACAGAAAGAGGTTTAAACTATGTTTTTCTAAAGTAAAACTAAGGATAATCCTGAAAAATGTAAACTGAAAACTACTTAGCCAATGAGCCAGCCAGAAGACATCCTGGTCACTTGAGCGGCAAACAAGATCTGGGTATTCTGCCCCAAGCATCAAGGGATAGGGGTTAGCCTTCAGCCAGTGGAAGCTTTTGTATTAGGCAGAGTCAGAACCGATGATCGGTTCCGAACCCAACCAGCAAGAATTACGGTGAGATAGGACAACATAATATCAATTGATTCCCTCCTATTACTGAAGAGACCTTTATGTGTCACAACTGGAGGACATGGTAAGACTACAGTATGGTATAAAAGGAAGAATTTTTTTTAACATATAGGGGAAGGAGGCAGTGATGTTAAACTGCATGAAAATGAGACAACACTGATCTATTGTTATGGTAAGTACATAACTTTTGTAGCTGATGTTGCTATTTTCATCTAATTCAACATTTGGGACAGAATCCCTAGCTGTGAAAAGCTAGCATCAAAGAAGGACATTCCTGAAAATAGTGGAAGCAAAGGAGAAGCATGCTTTGGACTGCACATCCAATTTGTAACACAAAGGTGTAAACCATGGACCATGTTGCTATTGCAAAAATGTCATTAGTGGGAACTCTCTTCATGATTGCCATTAGAGTAGCTATTTTTCTTGTGGAATGGGCTTTTGGTTTTGTATGTAGGGGTCAACACCAATCATTATAAATAAAGAAAATGCAGGCTGTCAGCCATTTGGAAATTGTGAGTTTTAATATTCTTCTCCCCAATCTCACTTTGGAGAAGGATAAGAATAGTTGATCTGACTTTCTGATATTCTTGGTTTGATGTAAACAGAATTTGAGCTGACTCTTAGCATCTAGTGTGTGTGTGTGTGTGTGTGTGTGTGTGTGTGTGTGTGTGTAGGATATATTCCCCTTTATTAGAGAACCTGGGGGGAAAGGCTGGCAAATTAATTGGCTGATTCAAATGTACTTCAGATGTCACCTTCAGCAGGAAATAAAAATTAATTCTCAAGGTTATTCTGTCTTTATGAAAAATGAGGCATGATGGTTTGCAAGATAATGCTTGTAATTCAGAAATCCATCTAGCAGATGTAATTGCAGCAAGAAAAATGGTCCACCATCAAAGAAACTTGAGATCTAATGGAGCTGCTCATTTGAAGGATTGTTGGGTTAAGGCTTGAAGCATCATAATGATGTCCCACAAGGGATCCAGATCTCCGACTGGAAGTCTAAGTAAGAAAGCACCCTCGAGGAAAGCTTTGGATATTTTAAGACAGGCTACAGAGGTTTCATTATGCCCTATGGGAAAATTGGATATGGCGACCATTTGCACCTTGATATTGGAGAAACTGGACCCTTTCTGGAAAAACACTTCTGATGGGAAATCTAAACCAGATAAAAGAGGAACAGAAAAGGGATCTAATCATCTCAAAGAAGCCCAAACAGAATTTTTCTCATTTGCTTTGATAAATCTTTTTTGGTAGATTGTTTGTGAGAGGCAGAAATAATGTGGACCACTAAAGAGGAAAGCTTGGCATATCTGGCTGTTGTCAGATTTGGTGGAATCATGTGGTCAACTTTAGGGCTTTTAGATGCCTGTCCAGCTATATAACTCAGGAGATTTGAATGGGATTCAACAACCAAGGAAGGTGTATCAAATAAGGCCAAAGGAAAGGAAAATGAATCTGCCGGGGCCAAAACAGGACAATATGGATAATTTAGGTCTTGTACCTTCTGGCTTTCTGAATAAATTTTGTCAAAAACTGAATCGGAGAGAAAAGTGTATAGGAGACCTGAGGGCTAACTGTGAACTACAGTCCCTCAGTGACTGTCCCTGAGTAGGGATTAGGGCAAAGTAATTGCTGCACTTGTTCAGGTATGAGGTAAAGAGTTTACACCAAGGTTGGCCCAGAGGCTGAAATTTTTTGTCATCAGTGTCTGGCTGACAGACCACTCATAAGGCAGTAGAACTGACCTGCTCAACTTGTCCACTATCATATTTGACTTCCCCAGAATGTGCATTGCTATCAGAAAATAATGGGAAGACATCGCTGATTGCCACACTCTTGTAGCCTCCCAGCAAAATGGATATGATCATGTCCTTCCTTGTTTGTTGATGTAGCAGACCACTGCCATGCTGTCTCTGTCTAAACAGAAATCACAACCCTAGGAAGTAGGGCCTGAAAAGCCTGCAATGCTAAGAGGACTGCTCTCATCTCCAAGATGTTGATGTGATGGCTGACCTCTTGGGATGACCAAGCACCTTGAACCACCTTCTCTTCAAAATGCCCCACCACCACCCAAGAACAGAAACATCTGTGGTTACTGTGCCCCAAGGGCTTTGTGGACAAAAAGGTCTTCCTTCCATTACAGGCCTAGAGGTTATCCACCATTTGACCTGTCCACTATCTTGTATCTCTAAAGAGCTGGTCATAAGTACCTTCTTTAAGGCCAAAAACACAGCATCAATGGGACCTAATAACATCTCAGGCTGTGTCCTACATGGGCTCAAATAAGAATTAGCATTACCATTGGGTATTCTTTTTAATCACAGTCTAAGCACCGGCTTTGTCCCAGCTGAATGGAAACAGCCATCACTATCCCTGTGCACAAAAGTGGTGTTTCTACTAATCCCAGGTACTACAGAACTATTAGCCTGATTAATCCTTATCTGCAAGTACATGGAGAGAATCATCATGGACCTTATCAAAAAACATATAGGTAATCTCCAAACACTAAATCCTACCCAGTTTGTACTTTTCAAGGGGAGATCATGCCTGTTAAACCTTGTGGATTTCTTTGAGACAGTTACCAGGGCCCTGGACGAGGGAGATCTGTGCATACAGCCTACCTAGACTTAGCCAAGGCATTTGACACTATCCCTCAGTCAGGCATCATTGGCAAACTCTCCCAGCTAGATATCAACCCTTATATCATAAAGCAGGTTGCGAACTGGCTCACTGATGGAACCCATAGAGTAAAAATAGGGGAATCCCCCTCCAACAACAGACCATAACCAGTGGCATTCCACAGGGATAGGTCTTGGGACCTCTAGTGTTTACAATCTATTTCTCTGAAGTACAAGTTAAAACCAAGGGACTGTGGCTGACAAAGTCTGCTGATGACTGCAAACTGGGTGTGGTCATAGAATCTCCAAATTATGTCAACATCCTTCAAGTAGGTCTTATGCAAACAAATGACTGGTGCCAAAGGCATGGCCTCAAACTCAATGCAAAAACTGCATTATCATCCCTTATGGTAACAAACAATGTTCCTACAAATTACTACATCAATGACAATACCCTAAGTACGTAGTCAGTGGTGTGAGATCTATGCACTCACACCTTGCCTTTGATCACCATGTTTCCACAGTAGTAAGAAGGGCATTCTATATGGCTCATCTCATACGTAAGGGCACTGCCTCAAGAAAAGGAGACGTCATCAGCTCCCTGTACTCTTCACTCAGCCAATAACTGAGTACAGCACCCCTTTTGGTATGTACCTTTAAAAGCACCTGCAGCTATTGGAGACAGCATAGATACCTCAATAGGAAAATGTAAGGTCTTCAGCAGCTATCCTATGTGGATCGGCTGAAATTACTGTCACATTATTCTGTTTCATACAGACTACCCAGAGGCGATCTCTGCCTTGCATGTAAGGTGATCTCTGAGCATGCTTTATTGGAAATGCTGCCCTTTCACAAGTCAAATGGCACACGGGTTACTCGCTCTAAGGACCTACACCTGGAATGTGACATCAATAGAACCTGCTGGAGGGCCAGATTTGTCTCCCAGAAGTTACTAAAACCTTTGGAATAGACCCCCACTTCACATCAAACAGAGCACCTCATTGGCCCTCTTCAAACGTAACCTGGACAATTGGATTAGTAACCATAAATCCACCCCAGGGGTTCCACCTGTGCCCCCCTTGGACAGAGGCAATAGGTGCTGATCGTGATAACAAGGGTAAATTTGTCTAGGCTTGTAAGGGCCTTTGGGCCATTAGCCTAGTATCTTCCTATGATCTCTCCAAACTTGTATTAGGCAAATCTTGGCATGGAAGGGTGTATACTTTGAGACCACTGGACTGAAAGACTCCACTGTAATACAATAATCTGGTACCTCACCAGGGGAACTAATGTGATGATAGAGGCTATCAACCCTAACAGAAGAAAAATCAACCTTGCTTGACAAAGTGGGTGCAGAATTACCTGAGAAGTCACTAGACATAAGGATAGCACCCTTATGTCTGGAAGCTTTGCAATTTGAATGATTGTGTTGATATGACATCCTATAAACTCTATTTTTTTGTGTGGGAGATTGTTGGCTTTTTGATTGAGTGACTGTGACTCCAGGTAACTGTGTAAGGTGGATCCCTTGAAGTCAGAGATGAGCTACTCCCACTGCCATAACATCTGTGAATACCCAGGGGACTCTTGTCAGACCATGGGGCATGATCAGAATTGAAAATGATTGGCTCACAGCCAGAAAAAGAGGACTCTCTTGTATCATCTCTGTAGTTTTATGTGACAGTACATGGCCTGGAGACCTATAGAGCACATCCAGCCATCCTTCCTCTGCAAACTGGGTGCACCAGAGGCAATATGGATTGTACTATGACCATCAACTTTGTCTGTCTCATGAATTTATTGAGATAGCTTGGGTCCAAAACTGGCCTGATGTCTCCTTTTTTGGAAGTAAATGGAACCTGGCATAGACGTCAGATCTTAACTCGTCTCAGGGGACCCACTGAATGACTCTTTTTTTCTAGCCACTTTGAAATCTCTCTTGTTGCAGATTCCAGCTGACTAGATGGAACGTTAGGAATATAAATATTATGTACTTACTTTATATAATGATAGATCAGTGTTGTCCTATTTTTATCTGGTTCAAACTCTGGGACTCGGATCCGACTTCAACAACTTCAAACCTTTGGATCCATGGCTCTGACTCCTCCCCTACCCACAATCCTTCTCAACTGTTATACCTCATTCAATTTTGTCCCACATAACAATATACACAATAAGTAATAAAAATTATAGATAAATAAAAATGACAAGCATACCATACTGATAGTATAATAACAGTTGAGGTTAGAGATGTGCAGACTCCCAAAGACTCTACCTGTTCTTCAAAGAGCTAATTGTGATAATTTGGAAGGGGGATGTTGAACCAGATCTAGCATTATGGTAAATACATAACTTTTCCATCCATTTTTGTCTGATTCAACCTCTGGGACAGAATCACTAGCTACATAATTTCCAGGATGGACTTACAGAAGGATGTTCCTGAGAACAGCAAAGGCAAAAGAAGAACAAACTCTGGATTGTACATCCAGTTTAAAGTGTGACACAAAAGTATGCACTGAATACCAAGTTACTGCTGCACAGATCTCATCAATTGGAAACTGATGTTGAATAACTGCAGAGGTTGACACTGTTCTTGTGGAATGAGCTATCAGTTTTTAGAGAGGTTCAGAGCCAAATTTTCATACACAAAGGATATGCCATTTGATAGCCATCTTGAAAGAGTAATCTTTGTAACTCCATGTCCAAAACGTACCTCTCAGCCTTTTAGAGCAAGAAATCTGCACAAAGCCATAAATAAAAGTGGGACAAAGGCCCAAAAATAGGGACGATGTTTAAGTATTGCTTTTACAAACTTAGAAAGTTGATAGAATAACAGGTTTTGAATTAGCATGAATTTTCTGAATGGCATGAAGTTTGAAACTCAAATGTCTTGTCATTATTTTCTAACTTCAGTCTTTAATGATTTGCCACTAATTTGCCAGAAAACCACACTTTTATGAAAAACAGACCAAAAAAATGAGGCAAAAGTCTGGACATTCTGCAAAAATCTGTACAGTTGAGAGGTATGGTCCCAGACTAGATTAAGAGAATGCAATGAATAATTGGTCTGATTTCCTAAGATTATTAGTTTTATATAAACATATTTTAAGTTGTCTATGAACGTCAAGTAAATGTAATGTATATTCTCCTTTGTTAGACTATTTTGGAAAAAAATACAGGCAAATTGACGGTCTGGTTTATGTTGGACTCAGATGCCACATTAGGGGTGAAAGACACATTTGATTTTAGAAAAACTTTCTCTTTATGAAAAAGCATATAAGGTGGTTTACATGAGAGAGCATGAAATTCTGAAATCCTCTTAGCAGAAGAGATTGTCACCAAAAAGATCATTTTCCATGTCAAGAATTTAATATCCATAGTCTGAAACATCACCATGATGTCCCATGGAGGGACAAGATCGTGAACTGGAGGGCAAAGAAGAAAAGTTCCTTTAAGAAAATCCATAGACACCTTTATTGAAGCTATAGAGGTCTTGTTATGGCCTATGTGAAAACTGGAAATGTCTGCCAGTTGAAATTTGATTGCTGAAAATCTAGAACCTTTTTGGAATAGTTCAGACAGGAATTCTAGAATAGATTGAATTCAGGCTGAAAAATGTTCCAAACTTTCCCTATAACCCAATAAGAATTTTTTTTTCCACTTACTTTGGTACACTCTTAAGGTGCTAGATTCTTGTGAAGTAGAAAGAATATGAACAATATTAAAATTGGAGTAACCCAGACATTAGTTTTAAGGAGTTTTGGTCTAGGAGAGGATGCCCAGGAAGATAAGAGATCAGATCCAGCCCATGAGCCAGAGTCCAGGGTGGACTGAGCAGCTGAGACAAAAGATATGGGAACGAAACCTGCCACAGCCAGTGCAGAGGAATGAGGATCACCTTGGCCTTGACCCTTCTGGTTTTCTGAATGAATTTCAAAATTAGAGTAAAAAGAAGGAATGCATAAAGGGGACCTGAGGGCTGACTGTAGATGAAAGTGTCCCTTGGTGACTGACTCTGTGAAAGATCAGGGCAAAATAACAGCTGCATTTGTTGTTCAGGAAGGAGGTAAACAGGTCTCAGGAAGGCTGGCCTCAGCAACTGAAGATTTTGTTCACCAGTGCTGAATTGAGGAACCACTCATGAGGCAAAATAATGTGCCTGTTCAGTTTGCCTACTAGTACACTGGAAGTTTCCAAGATGTGTGCTGCCATCATAAAGTAATGAGAAGACATTACCCATTGCCAAATACACGTGACTTCTCGACACAGTGGGTAAAATCCTGCTCCCACCGGTTTGTTGATGAACCAGACCACTGACACATTAGGTTTGATTGCAATGCAGGCAGACAATGAAAGAGAGTTTTGAGAAGCCTGGAAAGCCAAAAGGACTGCTTTCATTTCCAGAATATTGATGTGAAGGTTGTTTTTTAAGGGTGCCCATGTACCTCAAACTGTCTTTGCCTTGTAAAGCTCTCCCCACCCAAAAGGGAAGCATCCATGTTAACTACTGCTAAAGGAGAAGGTGAAGAAAAAGAATGACCTGTCATCAGCGCTGATGACATGATCCACCATTCTATGCATGTTCTGTATACTGAAGTTAGTGTGATTTGAGTTTGGAGGGGGTGATATCATTGAGACCACTGAAATGAGAGTCCACTATAGGACTCTCATATGGAACCTTTACACAGGAATAAGAATGATGGTCAAAACCATCGGACCAAGAAGTTTTAGAACTAAGTGTGCTGTAGGTGATAGGTTGTCTAGAACTTGCGATGCTATCTGTTAAATTGAATGAATTCTGTGTAAAGGTTGAGTGGCTATCTGACTTGTGGTGTTTAGCTGGCATCCAATAAATTCCATTATTTCAGTCAGGATCAATTTGCTCTTTTGTCTGCTCACTGTAATTCCCAGATGGTGAAGAAGTAGGAGTAAGATGTCCCTTTGTAGAATTAGCAGATCCTTTGCTGGAGCAATGAAAAGCTAGTCATCTAAGTACAGGAACACCTGAATCCCTTGCAGTCTGAAATGGGCTGTTAATGCTGTCATGCAACACCCAGGGGGCTGTGGTTAGTCCATAGGGTAGAGCTCTGAATTGAACATTGTTGGCACCCAGCTGGAAATGGAGAAATCTCCTGGAGTGTCTGTATATCTTTATGTGGCAACAGGCATCCTGGAGATCAATAAAGCACATACAATCATTTTTTTTAAGTAGGGGCAAAATAGACTGAACCATGGCATCTGGAATTTTGTCTGCTTTACATACTAATTTAAATGACTTAGGTCCAATATTGACCTTAAGTCTCCTGTCTTCTTTGGAACTAAAAAGAACCTTAAGTAGACAATGGAGCCTATCTGGTCTGGTGGGACCTGTTGAATGACTCTTTTTCCAACAGCTTGTTTACTATTGCTGCTGCAGATTCCAACTGACTGTGTGGTACTACAGGAATGCTTGCTTTTGTCTGAGGCACTGCTAGAAATTGTATTGCGTATTCTCTGGTTACTATCCATAATATCCAAAAATCTAAAGTATTGACCTCCCAGGTTTGAGGGTGTTGGGAAAGGAGTCTCCCAACTGCCTCCAGAGTGGGGTAGTTGGGCAACCCTTCAGGAATGCTGGAAGGATTCCTCAGGAAAAGGTCCACAAAATCCTTGGTTTTGCGGTCCGCGTCTGCATTTTGGGCAATGCCCATTGAAATTGTCGTCTCCTCTGCCACAGGAATGTCTGTCCAAAGAAGCTTCCTGAGTAGGACCTTGCGATTATCATTCCAACCTTTTCTTTCCTCCTCACTGATTCCTGGAAAAGGCTTTCTGAGAAGTGGAGAAACAGATTCCAAAAGCAGAAAGAGTCTTACTGTCTTGTTCACTTCTCATTAGAGTGTCTTTAACTTTCAGGCCAAACAATGTAGTAAAAATCAAAGGGAGCATTGATGAAGGATATCTTAAAGCCCTCCACAAAATCACACAATTACATCCAGACATGACACTGTAAGGCTATACCAGTACCTGCTGCCCTAGTTGTCTCATCAGCTGCATCAGAAAGCAGATGTAAGGAAATATTTTAAAAAAGAAGATAAGGCAGAAAGCTGGAATTTCATTGTTTTTTGGATAACCATTGGCAAGTTACCTGAAAGAAAATTGGTGATATTTTTGGTAAGATCTCTTTGGAACTGAATGATATGGGCCTTGTAGTGCAGCCCTTCCAGGGGAAAAAGTCCTTCTCTGTAGCTGCCACTATGACCATAGCAACCACTGGGCACCCTTACCCCAGTACAGTCTGTCTTTTGGAGCCACCAGAATCCTATCAGGTTTCTTGGGTATATGTTATGTTGTATCAGGCTCTTTCCAGGCTCACTGAGCAATTAGATCAATAAGAGCATTGGGGGATGGACCACTCAGGATTTAGAAGAGCAAGCTCTAAAAGCCCCCAGGAACACAGATTCTTCTGGGGAAAGCATATCAGTGGACCAACCCCCTTTCTGGTTTACCAATTCAAGAATTTCATCAAAGGAGACATTTCCAAAGTGGGATCTTGGGGAACCTTCCCCTTCCACCAAGTCCATGTCTTCTGTGACAGATTCTGGTGATGAGTCCAAATGCTTCCGTTTGCATATCTGCTTTCTATGTGCCTGTCACTGGAGAATATCTTGAGACATGTCTGAATCAGACAGGGAATTCAAGGAGAGTACTTCCACAAAACATTTGGAGACTGACTGTTCCTGTTGGCAAGAAGGAATGGATTCTGAAGAAGTATAAGTTTGAGGTCAGGCTGTATCCAAAGGAGAAGGAGACACCTCTTCTCTCGAGTGGAAGAGGACATGATGGAAGGCCTCAAAGGCCGAGGAAGAAAGAGGATCCAAGAACATATCTCTATAGGCTGGTACCAAAAGAAATCCCAGAATCCCACTCTGCCCAGTTCCAGTGCTGACACTGAAGCTGAGCTATCAAGAGTTGATGCTCTTAGAGGAAGAGATGGCTTGACAACTTCAGAGACAAACCTTTCCCTGGACTTCGGCTCGAAGCTTCAGCTCCGACTGTCTCAATCCAAGAGATTTAGAGTTGAGAGATACTGGGTTGCAGTCAGAGCCAAAGTGGATGGCACTATTGGCATCAACATGGGTCCTCCAGAGATTTGTGGATCCGAGGGGCTTTGGTTCTGAAGGGTGGACCTACATTGTAGTCAAACAGGGGAGGATGGATGGTGATGTCCCTGGTTCCATCAGGGGTGTCAGAGAAAGGAGGACACCCGATTGTATCTGCTTCCCAAAAAAATTCTGCATCATCCTGTAGACCTTGGCTTCAGTAAGACTCCTCAAAGAATGGGCAGACCTAGAAAAAGCAACTGACAAAGCCCTGGAACATGTTTGTAGAATGGCTGAATGGATCTGAGTACTAAAAGGATCTGGAGCAAAAAGCCTGAATGGAGACTGAGAACAAATCCAAGGCTTTGGATATAAAAGCTTCAGCATTTTTGATACCGGTCCCACTGAAACTGTGGTGTCCCGGGACCATTTTCTAGTCACTTCTTTGCCCTTCTTGGAAGTCTTTTCTTTAGGTGGTTCTTTAGCCTTTGGAGTTTCCCTATCTTTCTCTTTTTCCTTCTCTTTCTCCATCCGTGTAGAAGCTGCTGGGGAAAGAACAAAATAACCAAAAGTTGACAGAAGGAGTCTCTTCAAAATTAGTCTCTTCTGCTCACATTCTGTCTCCAAGAATGCTGCTCCCAAACAATCTGCACTCAGGGAGTGAGGATCCTGTGGAGGTCTCTTGTGGTGACACTTTCCACATTTCTTAAAACTTTTGTCCAACACTGTAGGAAATCTGTGCACTCTATGAAAGACAAATTGTAAAAGCACCTAGTCTAACTGTAAAGACAAAGAGCTAAAAATAAACTATCAAAAACAGTTAAAGTAATAGTAAGAGAAAAGAGATGAAGGGATTTTTTTATATAGGGAAGGAGAAAAAAAGATCATAAACTATATATGTATACATACACGCACGCACGCGCACACACACATGCACACACATTTGTATCCTAATTGCTAACAGTAGAAGAGAAGTGAAAATCTTTTATCCCCAAAAACACAAGCTCAGGGCCTCTGTGACCATCTAGTCAAAGTGGCAAACAAGATCTGAGGTATTCTGACAGCTGAGAGGGAATTATGGTTAGGGGAGGAGCCAGAACCCTGAATCCAAAAGTCTGAAGTTGCTAAGGCTGGATCCAAGTCAGATCATAGTCCCAAAGGTTGAATCAGATGAAAATGGACAACATTGGATCTTTAGTTTATTCTTTGGTGGGTATGAAAAGGGAATGGTACAGCCTCTGGTGATTATCCTTAGCACCCAGGAATGCAGTGTAATGTCTTGGAAGGTTTGTGGATGTAAGGGTAAGCACCCCCAACTTTCTCCAGAGTGTAGCAGCTGGATAACCTGTCAGGAGCACTGATAGGGTTTCTCAGTGAAAAGACCATGAAAACCCTGATTATGCAGTCTGCCTCTGCCCCCTTGAGCGATATCTATTCGAGTTATCTCCTCCTCTGCCTTGGAAGAGGTCTGTCTCTAGGAGTCTCTTGGTGATAACCCTGTGATTTTTCTGAAACACATCTTCTTACCATCCCTTTGGTTCCTAGAATTGGTTCTCTTTGGAGCGGAAAAACAGATTCTAACAACAGACAGGGTCTTAGTCCCTTGTTCACTCCTAGCAAACATTTCTTTAACTTTTAGTCCAAAAAGAGTAGAACCATCAAATGGGGCATTAATGAAGGATGTCTTAAAGTTTTCTGGAAAATCGCAAAGACGTATGCAGGCATACCAAAGCATGGTGATGCCAGAGCCTGCTGCTCTGGCTGTACCACTGGCTGCATTGGAGAACAGATGCATGGCCACATTAGAAATGTATTGCAGAGTAGAGAGTTGGGTGTCCACTGTTTTTTGAACATCTATTGGTAAGTTACCCGCAAGCGACTTCTAAAGCTCCTCGGTCAAGTGCCTCTGAAATTGAGTCATATATGCAAGATACTTCAGTGCTTTAAGTGTGAAAGTCACTAAAGTAAGTCCATTTTCCCAGTCTGTGCAGTGCCTGCTAGGGGGATGAACAGAAGAACTCTTCTCAGACAGTTCCATTTCTGTGGATATGGTTTCTTTGTGGGTAGCCTACTATCTGGTTACAGTAAAATAACAGAAAATGAATAATTTAGATATATTTACTAAACACAACTGTGTATTTTTTCACAAATGCTTTACTAGTGTATGCTTGTTTTTTTTTCTTCCAACGTCTGATAATGTCTACCTGCCTTTTTAATGTTAAAGTTAAATATTTTAGTAAAACTAAATGTAGATATTTATATTTTGACAAGCACTTTTTTGATGCATGATTATTTTCTTTCATTTTCTTTTAATGTGCATTCACCCTTTTAATAGTACAGATAAATAATTTGGTAAAACTGAATAATATTTGCAATATTTTTGCTGTAGTTTGTTGTGCATGACTAAAGTTTAATTTTAACTGCGCATTCTGTTTTTTTGGTCAACAAGAACAAACTGAAAGTGTTTTTGAAGAGCTTCCAAATTCATACTACTTGCACCCCTGAGAAAATAAACCATTTTTATATATTTACATAGAGACTGCCTTTGTTTAAAGTGTTAAGATTTTAGGTCTTATGCAAAATAAAGTGAAGTACCGTTACAAAAATGGTAAATACTATTTGGTATAACTCACACATTTGAATTTCTGCTCACATTTCGAGATGCATCAAACAGCTCAGTCTCCTAGAAAGAGCATGTTATGTTTACTTTGGCACCTGTAGCTTGTTTAAATAAAAACATATTTTTATGTTAATTTTTAATTGATCATTCTGCAGTTTAATAAAGACAGCAAACATTTATGATTGAGAGTACTGTATCAATAACTGACTGGTATAGGGAAGGAGCTAGTTGATATGGTGGAGAGAAGGAAGGCTGATATATTGTGCATGCAAGAGACCAGATGGTAGGGGAGTAAAGCCAGGTGTATCAGAGGCGGGTTCAAATTGTTCTATCATGGTGTGGATGGGAAGAGAAATGGGGTAGAGGTTATCCTGAAAGAACAGTATGCCAAAAGTATTTTGGAGGTGAAAAGAGTGTTGGATAGAGTGATGTTTATGAACTGATGGTGTGATGATGAATGTTGTTAGTGCATGTGCTCCGCAAGTTGGGTGTGTGATGGATGAGAAAGAAAAATTTTGGAGCGAGACAGAGGAATTGGTGGTGAGTGCACCCAAGGGTGAGAGAGTGGAGATTTGAGTGGATTTCAATGGGCATGTTGGTGAAGGGAACAAAGGGAATGAGGAAGTGATGGGTAGGTATGATGTTAAGGAGAGGAATGCAGAAGGTCAGATGGTAGTGGATTTTTCAAAAAGGATGGAGATGGCTGTGGTGAATACGTATTTTAAGAAGGGGGAGGAGCATAGGGTGACATACAAGAGTGAAGGAAGATGCACATAGGTTGATTATATCCTATGCAGGAGGGTCAGTCTGAAGGACATTGGAGACTGTAAATGATATAGTTTGGAAGCATAGGATGGTGGTCTGTAGGATTACACTGGTAATCAAATAGAGGAGGAGGAGAGCGAGGGCAGTGCCAAGGATCAAATGGTGGAAGTTGAAAAAGGATGATTGTGAGGTGGAGTTCAGGGAAGAGTTAAGGTAGGCACTTGGTGGCAGTGAAGAGTTACCAAAGAGCTGGGTAACTACAGGAGAGGTAAGGGAGACAGCTAGAAAGGTGCTTGGTGTGGCATCTGGACAGACGAAGGAGGGCAAGGAAACTTGGTGGCTGGACACTACGGAGGAAGAAAAGGACTTGTACCGATTGGCTAGACAGAGGGACTAAGCTGGGAAAGATGTGCAGCAAGTAAGGATGATAATGGATAACGAGGGAAATGTACTCACAAGTGAGGAGTATGTGTTGAGCAGATGGAATGAGCACTTTGAGGGGTTGATGGATAGACAGAATGAGAAAGAGAAAAGGTTGGATGATGTGGGGATAGTGAATCAGGAAGTGTAATGGATTAGCAAGGAGGAAGTAAGGACAGCTATGAAAAGGATGAAGAATGGAAAGGCTGTTGGTCCGGATGACATACCTGTGGAAGCATGGAGGTGTTTAGGAGAGATGGCAGTGTTATTGTTAGTAGCTGCCTCTTACTGCCGGACAACTCTTAGCTTAAACAGCAAGATGGTGAGGGACCAAGTCTGGGCAACCTAGAACACATTATTGCGACTAATAAATATGTTAAATCATGTGCATTTAAGAATTCCATGTTTAACTATATGAATATGTGTCCTGAGTCTCCAATCCCCCAGGTATTATACCAGGAGATAATTGCTGAGTGCCCCAGTGAAAAGAAAAGGTTTAGAAATACAAGTGATAATATGACTTTGGATCGAGAAAAGGGAAATGAAAACAAAATAACGAAACAGGAACTACCAACAATTTTTTGATCATTACTTATTTATTTATTTATTGGCATTTGTGGACCGGGAAAGTCCACTGGGTCAGGAACCCATTTTCAGTGCAGGCCCAGGGAGAAAAGTTCCACTACTAAAATATACATAGTAGAAGGCATTAATCAAAAAATTTAAGCAAAATGAGTTAATACAATTTACAGAGTTTTTGTCTACAGATACAACTGTTAACTGACAGACCTCTTATTTACATACAATAACTATACTAGGCATCCATATACTAGCAGAAGAAGCCACAGATTGGCCATATGAATGATAGCAGTTGATAGGGTTCCTATATACATATATTGCATACACTAGGCACAAAACAGGCCAGAGATTATCATATAAATTAGTACGGTGAGTTCAAAACGGACTTTTGAAAATTGATAGTACAAATAGGAACAGGTGAGATTATAAAGGTTAGTGGAGAAGAAAAGAGAAGAAAAGTGAGGTGATGTAAAGCATTTAGGTATAAGATGTTAGGGTAAAAACAAAAATGGAAATGAGGTGTGGAAAAAGAGTTGTTAGCTAGTGACTGAACAAGTGAGGAGAGAGAGGAAAGGAGGCGTAATATTTAGTGGTTAGAGGACAGAGAAAAGGAAAGATAGGGGGAGTAGGATGAAATAGAAGAAACATGTATGACAATTAATTACATAAAACTGCATTCTACTATAAACTTAGAAGAAACTGACAATATTGTCCAAGTTGTGGAAAATGCCAGTAAAAAAGATGCTAAGATTTTAATTCAAGGTGAGTCTATCCTACAATCAATGGTGGATTAAGTGGATTAAATAAGAAAAAGGTTACTGTTATTGCCTTACCCAGTATTAAGTTGACTGATACAGAAGATATGTTTCACCAGCTACTAAAGAGTTACTAGGTACAGCAAAAGTCTTATTCATGGTGGCACACATTAGCTGTACATTATAGCACTTGATCATATGAAGGAATGCAGTATTATCATTAATGGACTTAGCAGAAAAGGTTTCTTAAGAATTAATTATAAGTGAAAATATTACTCCTTCACTAGGGAACTACTATACTTATACTAAAGCCTGCATACATAAAACATGTTTAAGACAAGTTTACCTTGTTTATAATATTATGTGTATTACCTACTGGGAAGACTGCATTTACGGCAATCACTTGTTTGTAACAGACAAACAATGGGTCTGGTTTTGTCTCAAGTAAAATGACTGAAATACTTCAATTTTGGGGGGACCACAGAGCACATAAATCTCCATTCATAATTCAAGAAGATTTTATAGCATAAGAAAATGTTTCTATTGCATTTCTCGCAGCATTGTCAATAAACATCTTGAGCTAGGGAACATAATTAACACAAGTAATTAGAAAATAACAGCTATTTCTGAATGTATTAATTCTAGTAATCTAGTCAACCCTGGCTTTATTAAATATGAATGTCTGAAAGATAAAATGCGAGGACAGGGAGTTTTACTATTACTAAGAGTATTACACCCTCTTTTGTATCTACCAGGAGCTTATAAGACTTTACAACTGCTGATTTTTATGAAGTCTGTCAGTAGAGTTGTCTAAGGATTATGCTATATTATTATAGCCCAAACACTGACTCAGATACACACTGTGATTATTAAAATAAAACAGATAACATAATGGGCAAAGGAAATACTTTACTGTTGGGTGACTGAGTACCCTAATATAGGCTGGAATGCAAATAACAATTATTCTTAAAATTTTATTAGTTTGGTTTCCTTTCATGTGCTACAGAAATTGGTACTGGTTAATACCAGGGAGAATTACTTATTGGACATTATTCTTACTAATGTCCCAAACATGGTACGTAATATTCAGGTTGGACTTTCTTTAGGTATTGCTGATCATAACTCTATTCGATTTGAAATTTTGAAAAGCCACATTAAAAAACAACATTGGACATCTTTCTGTCTCGATGGGTTTCTGCCCCTCTACCTACTCTCCCAGTCCTGTTTTTATCTAGTCTGTTCTTCTCTTCCTTACTTATAACTTTGAGATGAGAATCTCTTATATCCTTCTGAATACTTTCTTCCCAAAGCCATAAAACAATTAGGCATCAGTTAAATAATTTAACTACAAAGAATAGTAATTGTCTTACTACCTTATACAAAACATATATTAAACCAATTTTTGAATATAATAATGTTTTTTGGCTTTATACCAATGGCCAAGTAAAGAGGACTGAGTTTATGCAAAGGAAATTCACTAAGAGAATTTTACAACCGAGTTATCTGGAAAGATGTAAGTATTTAAATGTACACATTATGATACATGAGGGAAATATTTATTGGTTTATAAGGTATACCATGATGAAACTTTACAGGTAATGTTCAATACTGATGTATATCATGGTATGTCATCTCTTAGAAATAGTGAAATTAAGTTGCATATGAAGTTATTTAAAAATAGACAGACAACATTTTATAACTCTAAAAATTCCAGAGTTATGGAACAAAATTCCAGTACATATTAAATTTCTTTAGTAGCCCTAATTCATTTAAAAAAATCTGTATTTGGGTTGGAAATTTAGTATATAATCCTGTCCTGATGGAATCAGTGTTCCTTTATAGTCTTTGACAAGAAGACTGGGTTTGAACGTATTTGTAGCAAGTGAGTGAGTAGTGGTAAGCTTCAGAATATCATTCAAATGAGTACACTCAACTGAGAATGGTAATTTGACTTGCATCTAACATACCTCAGATTTTGTTTGCCACCGTAGTATTTAGACATAGATTGCAAACTCTCAAGCTTTAGGTATATCAGTCTTGTTGGTCAGTAAGTTTAACTCTTATAATTTTTTTTCAAACTTCTCTACATTATCTATAGTACCACTTTCTCCCCTCTTTAGCATTATATATATATATATTTTTTTTTTCTTTGACTTTCAGTACTCAATATCATTGTTGGTAGTCCTACCCCTTTCAGCTTATAGTACTTTGTAGTACTCCTTAAATTACCATTGTTGGTGATTCTTTCTCTCTCCCTTTTCATAAAAAAAAATCTTTCCTTTTTTTTTCCTTTTTCTACTTCTAATTCCATTTCCAACATGTCTGATAAGCCATTTGCCTTTAAGAAACGTACGGCACGTGGGCTGTAAATTTTCCCTTAGAACTAGGCAAGCCTCAAATCAGGTGCTTCAGATTAGCTGCTCTTATTGCAGCACTTGCAAAACAGAAATCAGCACTTGTCCTAATCTCCTAGACAGCACTATTATTCTCCAAATTTCCTAGACAGCACTATAATGATATAGCATAAGACCCTCGATTGTCCACAGGACTCAAGTTCAATTTATTCTTCAAAGCATGTCCAGAGGTCAGCTTCAGGTGTACTCTCCAGTTCATCTGGTGGAATTGGGCATCCTGAGGCAATGTCACAACTGCCTCATGTATACAGACAACCCTCTCCTCTTACCTCTAGACACAAACACTTGTGAGAGATGAAAATACACAGCCAGACTGGAGGCTAAGCGCTCTCAACCCATGACTGTAACAGACAGTCAAGAGGATAAGGGACACACTTGCATCACACTACCTGTCACACATGAATCTACAAAACAAGCACCGGCAAAACATACGCATAAATACACAAAAACATATTCGGAGGCACTAGGTGCCAATCTGAAAAAGAAACAGTGCCCTCCAAAGCAGACAAGCAAGCAACCTGCACCCCCAAACACAAGCCAGAAAACACATAATTCACCTCAGCAGTGTGCCTGACAACAGCCCTTAAGGCAAGACACCATACCTAACACGCTAGTAATAGGAGACTCTATAGTAAGGCACACGGATGTTCCACTCACCAGGCTGAACAAGGAGAAGGTTACTGTCAGCTGCCTGTCGGGTGCTTGGATCCACCACATAACACAAGCACTTAGGTCACTGCAGAACAAGTACAAGTATGACACTGTCATTGTACATGTTGATGTGAATGATCTAAGACGTACCTCCCTGGACTACATGAAAAGAGACATTCAGGAGCTCTCTGATCATGTAGCCCAAGCTGGTATGACCCTGACCTTAAGTAGCATACTAACTTCACCTAGAATGATACCACAATACAAAGACAAAATGATCAATTTCAACAACTGGCTAAGCTTCTGGTGTCATTCTAAGGGGATCCAGTGTCTGTCTGCCTGGGATGACATGATAGGCAAGCTTCGCTGTTTTACCAGAGATGGGTTGCACCTGTCACACCTAGGTTTTCGAATACTGGCCAAGGCTTTTGCCATCCCCATAGTGCCTTTTTTAGGCAAGGCTCAAAGGACAAACCAACCACCGTAACCAGCACAGGTAACCAAAAACTAAGGGTAATGCTACTCAACGCCAGAAGTCTCAACCTCAAAATGCACACACTCGAGGCTCTCCTCAGCATGGAGAAAATCAATATTTGTGCAGTGACGGAAACCTGGTTCAAGGCTCAAGAGAGCACCCCAGCACTGCCAGGTTACAATTCATATCATACCTTCCGGCCTCAGTTAACGGATCACAGTACAAAAGGCGGAGGTGCATCCATATTCATTAAGGATACCCATATCTCCAGGTTAGTAGCGCAGCATGATGCCCCAGAGATCATCCATGCGCAACTATCAGCAGGCAAAACCACATTTCAAGTCGTAGCCGGTTATAGATCGCCCACCATGTCCCAAGATGCTCACTCTGCATTCTTTGAGACATTGGAAAATATAAAGGTCCTACCCAACACCATAATCTTGGGTGATTTCAACTACCCTGGTATAGACTGGGTGAACTACCAATGTTCCAACTCCTATGCTCAGTGATTCATAGAATTTATAAATTCAAATGCCCTTGAACAACTAGTATGTTCCCCCACTAGAGGGGACAACATATTGGATTTAATCATCACAAATATGGGTGCCCACTGTACCACACCCGTTATCACTCCCTCCTTGGTCAGATCCGACCACAAACTGATAACCCTGGACATCCTCACCCCTCCACCTCCCCCAGTCAAAAAAACTATAGTCAAAAACCTTTCCAAAGCAAACTTCAAACTACTTGCATCCGAAGTGGAAAGCTTCACTATTCCCTTGCAGAAGGATAATGATATCCAGGATGTGGAATCCTACATCAAGGCACTCTATATGCATCTTCAGGATTGCATGGACCATGCTATCCCAAATAAAACCAAGACTCCTTCCTCAAGCAAAAAGAAACCAGTCTGGTGGACCCCGGCCATAAGCAAACTTTACAATAAAAGGAGGAGACTTATACAAACAAAGGCCAAATCTCAAGTAGAAAAATCATCCCTGATCAGCATTAGTAAGAAATTGAGGGCCCTCATCAAGTCAACTAAAGTTAATTTTGAAAAGAAAGTTGCCAAGGATAACCATAAGGCCTTCTATGGCTATGTCAAAAACCTAAATGGCAATGCTCAGGTCTGTTCTGAGCTAGTACAAAATGGAACAAAATACACTGACCCTTCTGACATTGCCAACATCTTGGCTGACAGGTTCAGTGCAAATTCCCCTCCCCACCACCTACAGGGCCTATTACCATTCCAGGGGATTGTGTAAGTCCAATTATTACTGATACGTTGGTTAACAAGGCTCTATCTAAAGCTAAAAACACTGCCTCCACAGGACCAGATGGTGTCCCAGGCTGTGTCATACGCGAGCTCCAAAAGGAATTAACCCCGCATCTTAATACCCTGTTTAGTCTCAGCCTCTCCACAGGATATGTGCCCAGAGAATGGCGCACGGCAACGGTGGTCCCGCTACACAAGGGTGGGGCCACAACTGACCCTGGGAACTACCAACCAATAAGCCTGACCAGTCTGATCTGTAAAGCTATGGAGCGAATCATTATGGAACTCATAAATGGAGAGACTGGGAACCTCCAGTCGCTGGACCCCACACAGTTCGGCTTCGTCAAGGGCAGATCATGCCTCCTGAACCTGGTGGATTTCTTTGAGACAGTTACTCAGGCTATAGATAAGGGAAAGGAGGTACACACGGCTTACCTTGACCTTGCTAAAGCATTTGACACCATTCCCCATTCGGGTATTATTGATAAGCTCACCAGCCTGGGCATAAACCCTTACGTCACAAGATGAATCGCAAACTGGCTCTCAGACAGATCCCATAAAGTAAGAGTAGCGAGATCTATGTCCGAATCTAGACCGGTAATGAGTGGTGTGCCTCAGGGCTCTGTCCTGGGGCCCCTCCTGTTTGGCATATACTTCTCAGAAGTACAGGCAAGCATGGAAGGGCTGTGGCTGACTAAGTTTGCGGACGACTGCAAACTCGGTGCTATAATAGAGTCTCCGGCTGACATGGAGATCCTCCAGAAGGGCCTAAATGAGACTGATGCATGGTGTCAAAGCCATGGTCTCAAGCTAAATACAAAAAATGCATAGTAATCCCCTTTGGCTAAAACAGAGTACCCGCAAACTACAACATAGGAGGTAATCCCCTGAAATCTGAAGAAGAAATAAGGGATCTAGGGACCCAAGTAGATAGCCAGCTTTCCTTTGATAACCATGTTGCCAAAGTGGTTAGAAAATCTTTCTATGTGACCCATCTGATCATGAAAGGGTTTGCGTCAAGATCTAAGGATGTAATGGTGCCCCTCTACTCTTCCCTCATCAGTCCCATTATTGAGTACAATGCACCAATTGGAATGTACCTGGCTAGACATCTCCAGCAGCTGGAGAGACCACAGAGGTACCTAACCAAGAGAATTATTGGCCTCAAACAGTTGCCCTATGCAGCACGATTGAAAAAGCTAAGACAGTTCTCTGTTGCATACCACTTTCTCAGAGGCGATCTCTGTCTAACGTACAGAGCCATGTCCAACCCAGAATTGTTGAACATGCACCATCTTAGCAAAACCAAATCTACTTGAGCTACACGCTCTAGGGATATAAACCTCAACACAACAATGAATAGAACATGCTGGAGCGATAGATTCCCTTCGCAGAGACTTCCCTTACTATGGAACAGGGTCCCGATCTACATAAGACAGTGCCCCTCACTATCACTCTTCAAGAGGAACCTTGATGAGTGGATGGGTAACAGAAAGTTCACACCGGGGATCACACCAACAGCACTACTAGATGGGGGCCAAGGGTACTAGCTGCTAGTACAAGGGTCTAGGGAACTACTAAAGGGGCGGTGAATACCGCACAATGTGGCTGGGCTAATATATGCCTTCGGGCAGATAGCTCAGTACCAACCTATGAACCTATGAAATTCTTAATTTGGATGCCCACACTAAATGTGTATATTGTCTAGGCTTCAAGCAACTAGATGTCAAGAGCGATATTTGGAATGGATTCGACTCCCATGCAGTGGTGGCTGGTGACTTCAAATCAAAGGGGGGCTGCAGGAGATGAGTGAATGGGTGGGGTCAATGGGAAGTGGTGTGGCCAACTGGAAATGGGAGGAGCTATGCTCAAAACTGTAACTTTAATTAAATACGCTGCCCTGGGTGCCAAACCATCATTATGAGAGTCCAATCAAGACAAAATTAAGTGTAGAAGGAAAAAATATTTCAATGCATTGGCTGCATGACAGCTTACTTAATAGCTAGATGGAAACAAAAAGGTTGTGAGGCATGAAAAAATAAATTACTTTTTAAATACATTACTGGAATGCCAGTCAAAATCAAGTATAAGAAAAACAAGCAGCACTCAACTCAAACCACTTCTCCTTGCACTGCAGTTCTAACTATAATTTATATTCAGCTTTATTAAAGTACCACGTAACATGCTGAAAGTAGCAACCTCTGTGATACCCCCACTTGTAAAAATGTTTCTTATCCAAAATAGACCTGCTGCCTGACAACTATCTACTTGTTTCATGGGGAAAACATGATCAAAGTAAAAAATGAAAAGCAAACAAGAAACAAGCTCAAGATACATTGCTTAAAGGATTACTGTACATGTAATGGACCACACATGATAGATTGGCATTCTGTTTGGTTTACAGGTAAAGCCTGCAAAGATGACTGCAAGTCTCCAACAAATGTAATGAGCTTCTTAAAATAATGTAATCCTGTCCTTTATTACAAATACTGTCATATGCATTTCAATACCCAAGGTTTATACATTATCTAGTTAATGTAAGTATTCTCTGCATGGCAACAACAGAAAGGCTTTCAATGTTGGCAACTCTTTAACAGTATGCTTATTAAAGCTTACTTGCATCTTACAATCTCAGACAAGCTTACCTGATGGTCATTAACGCACTGCTACTTAAACGCAGAGCAACAGGCACTTTCTGAGTAATAATAAGCATAAATCAACAGTATAAAAATATGACAGAAACCAGACCATTCTGCAAAATCAAGGGCAGAATAAAAGTAGCACTTGTGTCTACCTTGGATGGGGGGATACTCTGCACATTTACACTGCATAACTGCTCCTTGCCTTGCTTGGACACATCCAGAGTCACTACATGGGGGAGTGGGGTGCAACAAATATGTCACAATTTGAAATGTCTCTGGCTGACTGTGATGGCCAAGACACATTTGTCATACCTCTCAACCTCAGAATAAGAAATATGGACAGAGTCATACATAGAAGTGGGACAAAGGCTCAAAAATGAGGACAATTTTTAAATATTGCTCTTATAAACTTAGAAAGATAACAGAATAGTAGGTCTTGCATTAGTATGAATTTTCTGAAAGGTACAAAATCTGAAACTCAAATGTCTGTCATTATTTTCTAACTTCAGTCTTTAATGATTTGCCATTAATTTGCCAAAAAACACAATTTTATGAAAAATGGACCAAAATGTGATGCAAAAATATAAAATAGCCACACAATACAGCTGGAAACCTGTCAAAGAAGGGACACTTTTTTAATATTAGTACTGCTAACCTGAGCAGCTGACAAAATAAAAGAATCTACATGCATTTCTGAAATAAAAGTAATCTATAACTCTGATTATTACAGTTATGTCTTAATTGTAAGCCCTCCACGTTTTCTTCCAAAATTCCCATTTTGTGGTGGGATTATTAGGGGAAGAGCAACATTTTGAGCCAAAATCAGGGACAGTTGAGAGGTTTGGATATGCCTAATTCTATAAAGCACTTAATTTGCACGTACCTCTCAACCTGTTAATGCAGGAAATCTGGACAAGTCCAAATATACTGGCGGAACATATAAACAGTACTATAATTTGTTGTATAAACTGAGACAATTGACAGAATAACAGGTATTGCTTTAGCATGCATTTTTCTGAAGGTTATGAAGTCTGAAACTCAGTGTCAGTCATTATTTAGTGACTTAATTCCTAAATTATTTACCAGAAAACCACACATTTTATGAGGAACAAACCAAAAATAAGAAGCAAAAGTCTATTCATTCTGTGAAAATCTGGACAGTTGAGAGGTATAGTTCAGCCGGGGCTGTCTGAGTTTGCCTCCCTTCCCCCTCACAAAATTATGGTCGAATGGAGCCTCCCCCCTGCAGCCATTCCAATGAACCATTACTTGGCTATTTCACCCCATTTACCATAAACACTAATGTGCATACTGCTTTACTTCTACGATGATTTGGACTTCATTTGTAGGTTTTATTTTGCATTTTACAGCATAAACACTAAGACATCTTCTAAATAAAGCAATGCAGTCTCACAATGAAAACAGACTTAGCATTGAAACTCACATTCATTGAAACAGCATTGAAACCCACATTCAAAGAAAATACATTTTCTGCCAGTGGCAGATAAAGATTAACTTTGGGCTGTTTTCAAATCATGGGCCCCTTGGACACGAAACATACATGTGGTCTTTGATACACCTTCCTGATTGTATTAAACAACATTCCTTGTACCATATAGTACAGTTGTTAGAGGGTGTTTGAAATTTGTTTTGAACATTTTTCCAGTAAACAATGAAACAAAATGCATGCACCAATAATGACAAAATTGCCCAATTCAGAACATTTTTCCAGTAAACAATGAAACAAAATGCATGCACCAATAATGACAAAACTGCCCAATTCAGAATATTTCTGTCATAAAAGTCTGCTCAAACTTCTACAGTCCACCAGTATCAGTAAATATGCACAATCTCTGAAGAAGTAAAAGTCATCTAAATAATTCCACATTAAAGAAACCTGTAACTAATGAAGTTTGCTGCTAGCAAACAACTTTATATTTCATTGTTTCATCTACAAATAAAGTG
Organism: Protopterus annectens; assembly: GCF_019279795.1. Taxonomy (NCBI): domain Eukaryota; kingdom Metazoa; phylum Chordata; order Ceratodontiformes; family Protopteridae; genus Protopterus; species Protopterus annectens. Next base: position 1,267,934,525 of record NC_056739.1, on the reverse strand, counting down.
CCTGTTGCCCTTGAGGAATAAATTGCCTAAGTTGCATTAAAAAAACGATAAGCTAGTAATATTGCAATAGGGAATGGATGGCAAACTGATAACAGGTATCTTCACCAAAAAAGACAGCAGCATCCACCACCTTTACAATACAGTACAGTATCAGCAATGCCTCTACCTACTGTGGGAGTAGGACCCACAGCCTTCTGCATCAAAAGCAAGTACACTACCTATTGTGCTATTATCAACACAAGCAGACTCAGCATAAGCAGCGCTAAACTTTTGTTCCCCTGCAGCTCTCGCCTTCTTGTAAAATCTACTTGACACTCAGCTGCATCTCTGAACTTTGCAGCACAAGAAATCTGGAAAAATCCGAAATTTGGGGGAGGGGGGGGCAAAAGACCAAAAAACAGGGACACATTTTAAACATTGCTTGTATAATATTGGAAAGTTGTTAGAATAAAATGCTGTGTTACCACCATATATTTCACTGCCAAGTATTGAACCTGGGACCCTGTGCAAAGCAGTCAAAACAACATACCACTATGCCAAATCATCTGCTTTATGAAAGAAAGGAAGACTGAAACTTAAATGCCTATCATTTAGTGAATTCAGTTCTCACCATAGCCATCAACGTCTTTGCACAAAACATCTGAACAAAGCCAATAATGGGGGAATACAGCCCCCAAACATATTCAGTGAATTCAGTTATCACCATATCTCTCAACCTTGGCACAAAAAGCCCGGACAAAGCCAATAATGGGGGAATACAGTCCAAAAATAGGGACAAATATCCATTGAGGACACCAGAGCAAACTCACACAAACACAGGGAGGACATGCAGACTCCACACAGAAGGCACCCCAGTCAAGAATCAAACCAGACAACCTGTAGCTGTCAGACAACAATGCTACCACTGCACCACTGGCTGTGTTAAGCAACAAAAATACAGAAACCACAGATTTTATGAGGAACAGAACAGAAAAAAAATGAGGCAAAAATCTGCAAATGTTTTACAAATGGTGGTGGGTAGGGAATTTAGGCTCTTGCCAGTTGGGCCCAAGGTACATGGTTCATGCCTTATTCTCTACCCAAAACCATGTAGCAACTGGGGCATTTTACACACACACACACACACACACACACACACACACACACACACACACACACACACACACACACACACACACCTCCATAAACTGTCCTCTGCAACACCCAACCTTCCTTCCGTAGCAGCCTGATCACCTCCATAACTCTGAGTCCACAGCCCGCGCATCTGTAGCAGCCTGCCTTAAGTCCTCCGTAGCCCGATCACCTCTGCAAGCTAAGTCCACAGTCCTCTGTAGCCCGATCACCTCTGCAAGCTAAGTCCACAGTCCTCTGTAGCCCGATCACCTCTACAAGCCAAGTCCACAGCCTGTGCAGGCTGTTTCTGGGTTTCCCCGTGAGATGTGAGTAGGCTGAAGCCTCCAGCCTGCGGGTGATGCAGTTGGGTGTGCTTCCGGTCTGTGCAATCGTCACCGCACAGACTTCTGGACTGGCAGGGAGGAGCTCCCTTCCTTCCCTATCCGGACTGCCTAACTGAGCAGTCTGGACTTCAGGAACTCAGCACGCATGCGTGGAGTTCTGAACTGCCTAACATAGCAGTCAGGAACTCAGCACTCATGCGGGAGTTCCGAGACATCAATTGTTTTTTTTTTTTATTTTCATTTTGTACAGTGGGGGTACATTTCTTTTTACAGTTGGGGGGGGCTACAGTCCTATAGCATGAGCCACCCCTGCTCCCATGCTCTAACTGACAGAAAGAACAAGCTCATTCTTAGGGGTTTGATTCTCTCTAAACATTCTTCTATGGCTGCTGGGGCTCAGACCCCCAAAAGACAAGAAAAGAAGGGTGACTCTGTGGTCAAAGAGTCTAGAAACAGATCCTTGAATCTTCCTTCTGTTTCATCTTCTTCTTCTTCAGTTCCAGCTTCAGAGCCTCTGACTAAACTTGCTCGAAAATCAGATCTGATAGTGTCAGATCTGAAGTTACGATCTAAAAGATACCTCCAGATCCATTCTCCACCTTTAATCTCTCAGCCAAATTACTTCCAGGCTCCCTTCATCCTTTCTTGAATAATCTCCAAGACATTTGAGGCCTACTTCAACTGCTTTCTCTCTCTGGCCTTCCAAGGGCCTATCTGAAGCAGATGTGGATAGAACGATGAGGAAGTTTCTCAGGACAAATGGGATTCTTTTTGGTTCTGACCCCATCAGGTCCAGAGATCCTTCATAGAGGCACACCTCCAGTCTTAGCTCCTTCTCCAATCTATGCTTCAGTTTCACAGCTGTCAGATCTGAAAGCACTGGAGTCATCCTAGGATTCAAAGATATTGCTTCTTCAACTCTGATGGGTTCTCCGAGTTGTCCAGCCCCGAGTACCTTGGAGCCAGATAACTCTTAGAGCAGAAGCATCAGTGTTGGATTTAATTCCAAAGTTGTCAGAGCCGTCTCTTCTTCTCTCAGCGTCAGCATTAGATAGCTCGGCTCCGACTCCCTCTTCAGGTGGTTTGCCTGCGAATCAGCAGGAGACAACGATCTTCAAGCCTGTCTTGTTTGATTCCTTGGCTTAGGCTCCATCTAGACACTCCACTTTAAAGGTAGTGGAGAGAGTATTCTCTATAACTAGATTTCAGACAACTCTGTCCTCATCAGATCCAACTTCTGAGTCTCATTCGATTTTGCATCCAGAGCCTCAGTTTTCCATTCCACAGGGACAGACAGCCAAAACCAGTCTTCAGGCTACTCAGCAGGGTATCATTAACTCTTCTGATACCTCCCCAAAGCATCCCAACAAGGCGGTCCCTCTGAAGATAACATACAAAAGGAGGCACTTAGACTCTCCACAAGAGTCAGACACTGAAGACACCGATTTTGATGAGGGAGAAGGGTACCCCAAATCACCTGATGATGTCTCCTTTGGAGACATCTTAGAACTCCTCAAACAAAGGGACAGTTGGTTGCAAGATAACCCTTCCCAAGAGGAACCACTTTTTCTGGAGGTCTTTGGGTCTGGCCTGTCTACCTCATGGGTGATTCTGTCTGCCAATCAGCTCATAGATTTAGTTCCTCGCCATGTGAGGACGGAACCAGACACAGCTGAGCTTATTCCCAAGAGACCAGAGAGAATCCTGGTACTACCTACAGATAGACCACACTAGAGTAAAGCAGTACCCATTGATGCCATGGTAGTAGCAGTGGCCACTAGAAAGGAACTGGCAGAGCAAAGTTCCTCAGTCCACCCCCCCCTAACAAGGAGTCTAAGGTGCTTTACAGATTTGGGAAATGTGTCTATGCTTCAGCAACCTTTGCTCTTAGGTCAATGATTTATTTGGCACATTTCACAAGGCTTTACAGAGATTTGATCAAGGAGCTTTCCAAATCTCTCTCTTGGACCATAGCCTCTGAGGAAGGGAGTACCATTTCCTCACAGATAGAAACCCTTCGTTCTATTTCTAATTTGTCCATGATGCTTATATCTCATGCTGCTGAAGGCATTTCACAGACAGTAGGTTCAGGCACTTCCATTAGGCAACATGCCTGAATGTGCTTATGTGATTTTTCAGAACACTTCAAGTCTTCTTTCATCAATGCACCCTCTGATGGAACCTCATTGTTTGGCCCCAAAGTGAAAGATACACTCTCTAGGTATAAACAGGAAGGGAAAACCCTGTCTGCTGTGGGCATGCATTTTTCAACTCAACGGTCCTTTTCTAGAAACCAGTGAGATGGTAGAAAAATGTGGTTCAAGAAATCTCAGGGTGCCTTTCAAGATCCACTTGGAGAGAGTTCCCCCAGGGGCAGAAGAGGGAATTCAAATGGAAGACACTGTCCCCATGGTAGAGGTGGTCCGCATAATCAAGGTTCTAGAGATTCCTTCTCAGACAGATCCTATCAGCGCTCAAGAAAGAAGGCCCAACTGTCCATCTCTACAGGCAGATGGGGGTTGTCTATCCATGCAAAAGAGAGCCTGGTTAAAAATCACAAAAGATTCATGGGTGCAGAGGATAATATCCAGAGGTTATATCATACCATTTTCCTACTCACTTCAGTTTCAAAGAAAATCCCCAATGTACCATCCAATCAAAGGGAAGCAGCAGCACTAGATATAAACAAGCTGCTAGAAAAAGAGAGTCATCCAAGAGGTTCCGTCAGACCAGAGAGAGTCCAGAACCTATTCAAGATTCTTTTTAGTGCCAAAAAAGACAGGGGACCGGAGACCACTTGTGGATCTCATTAAACTAAGTCAATCGGTTCAGTATACAAAGTTCCGGATGGTCATGGCTCAGTCCATTCTGCCTTTTCTGCACAAGGACAACTGGATTTCTTGATAAATCTTCAAGATGCGTACTGTCATATCAAAATGAACAGGCAATCCAGAAGATATCTGCACTTGCGGCTGGGAGCCAGTCATTACCAATTCAGAGCACTGCCCTGTGGTTTCATCACAGCTCCCATGGTGTTCACCAAGTGCATTGCAGTAGTAACAGCTCACCTCAGACTGCTGGGATTCAGAGTCTGTCCATACCTGGATGTCTGGCTCCTGACCATTCCAACCAGGTATCAACTAATTCAAGCAAGGGACCATTTACTTCAGATGTGCTCATCTGGGGATATTTGTCAGTTATAACAAATCTCAACTCAATCCAGCTCAAACTTTAGAATTCATCAGTGCTCATTTCAATACAGCCAGTCAAATGGCTTCTCTCCCTCTGTCTTGGATTCAAACCATTCAATTCCAGGTCAAAAAGATTACTCAAAATTCTTCCATACCAGCGCATCTGATACTCCTAGCCAGCCTTGGGATTCATGTCAGCAGCAATCACTCTCATACCAATGGACACTTGCAGCTTAATGGCTTATTCTCTAGTACCCACTATCCACCCAGTCAAGATAACTCAAGCTTGCAAAAATGATCTTTGCTGGTGGATTCACTCCAATCAAATACAAGAAGGCTATCCCTTTGTTCTCACTCAACCCAAGGCCACTGTAAAAATGGATGCTTCTCATATTAGGTGGGAGGGGTGGGCACTTCTTGGGAAGGACAGTCCAAGGCACATGGTCCCCTGCAGAGGTCAACACATATATCAATGTCCTGGAAATGAGAGCTATCCTCCTAGCATTGTAGGTATTTCAAGACACCTTCCCGAATGGGACTATCATGATTCAGATGGACAATATGTCAGTAGTCTGATACATCAGCAAATAAGGGGGAACCAGATCTTACCCTCTTTGTCGAGAAGCTATGAGAGTATGGTAGTGGGTGATCTCCTCCAGCTGCTTTCTGACAGCAATACACATCCCAGGAAGTCCAATGTGATTGTGGACAGGTTAAGCTGGTCCATTTTAACACCTCACGAATGGTCTATCAGTATCAATGTGGTGGAGATGATTTTCCACTGATAGGGCCAACCATGCTGTGACCTACTTGTTCTCTCCTCAACAACAAGTGCAGCAGGTTCTTTGCCCTGATCCCCAAGTGGGGGAGTCCCAGAGGGATTCTGTACTTCAGACTTGGCCCTCCAGTCTCCTTTACACTTATCCAGAATTTCTCCAGAAATCATCTTGATTGAAGAGCACAGTAACCTCATTGCCTCTTACTGGTCTCTTCAGACCTGGTTTCCCTTCTTCTGGCCTCACTCATCCTCCATGGATTCTGGATCAGACTCTAGACCTCCTGTCTCACCTGACAGGTTTGATTTGTCCAGACATTTTAGGCCTTGAGTTGACTGCATGGTTTCTTCGGTTCCATTGATTGCTAAACAGCTCAGGCTCTCTTCTCCCATCTGTCATATATTATCTTCCCATAAAGTTTCCACTCGGAAAATTTATAAAAGTAAATGGCAAAGGATTGTTTTCTGGGCCTACAAAAAGAATTTAGACCCTTTTTTGACTCCAATATCAAGGGTTTTTGACTTTTTAGCTACAATTTTCAATGAAGGTGCCAAGCTCCTTAACTATCAGGGTACAATTTTCAGCCATTTCCAACTTTCATATAGGAGTAAATAATTTTACTTTAGCTTCCTCTAAGCTTTGTAAAGCCTTTCTCTCTGCAACCTACTCACTTAGACCTCTTCTAAAACATCCTTCTCTCCTTCAGATCTAAATATTTTTCTTCAAACTTTGACGCATCCACCCTTCGAACCATCATCTAACTCTGATCTGAAAATTTTGACCTGGACTACTCTGTTCCTAGGTGCTATCACTTCTGCTAGAAGAATGTCTGAGCTTCAAACACTGTCCTCTAAAACTCATTATTTATTTTTTCATGAGGACAGGGTTTCTTTACAGACAAATCCTTTTTACCAAAGGTGGTGTCGGAATCCAATATAAATCAGGTCATCAATCTCCCAGTCTTCTTTCCTAACTTTTCTAACAAAGGAGAATATATGTTACATCTTTTGGATGTCCATAGACAGTTACATTTTTACCTTCACAGAACCAAAGATTTGAGAAAATCTGAGCACTTGTTTGGTTCCTTTTCTGATTCAGAACTAGGCAAACCAGTATCTAAAGTGACTTTGGCCAAGTGTCTGACTAACTGCACTACCTTTGCCCATGAAAAAGTGGGTTTGCCTTTACCAAAACCTCAAAAAGTCCATTCTACAAGGTCTATGGCAAATTCCTCAGCTTTTTTGTCTAGATCTTCCTTAGATGATATTTGTGCAGCTGCAGCTTGGGCTAATCCTCATACCTTTATTGCTCATTACAAATTGGATCTGGTCTCTAAGGGAAGACAGTACAGTTGTGTACACTTACCATAAATGTAGATGTTCGAGTGTCTTCACTGTTGCAGTCATGACTGTAGGGTTCTCCCCTGCCGGCAGGTAGTCCTCGGTCGGCCAGAATCCCAAAGTCTGGGTCCGGCGTCGGCTGTTCAACCATGCTCCCTGACGTCAGAGCGCCAGGAGTACAAAGCTGACAGCTGACGCCATGTTCTCCAGTTTTTCTTGCCCCAGATGTCAGGAGTCCCAAAATGAGTAAGTTCCCATATCCTTTGCAAATACACCTCAGAAGAATGGTGAAAAAAGGAACCACACAAAAGTAAAAATAAGAAGGGACAGGAGGGCGGGGAAACCCAGACTGCAACAGTGAAGACACTCGAACATCTACATTTATGGTAAGTGTGCACAACTGTACTATGTTCATCGTGTTTCACTGTTGCAGTCATGACTGTAGGGTAGAATCCCAAAGCAGAATGAAAGGGAGGTGGTCATAAAGTAGAAGGGGCGGCTAAAAGGCCCTGCAAGACTGCAGAAGCAAAGCCTGCCCTAGACTTAGAGTAGAGAGGTAGATTGTAGTGCTTTGAAAAAGTATGCACTGAACTCCAAGTTGCAGCTTCCAAAATGTCTTTGGTAGGAACTCCCCTGAGGAAGGCAGCTGAAGTGGCAGCAGCTCTGGTGGAATGAGTCCGTATACTCCCTGGGATTTGCTTTCCATGGTGTGAATAACAAAATCTGATTCCATGAGCAATCCATTTAGAAATGGTCTGTTTTGAAATGGCTTTACCTTGGGAACTTGAAGCATAAGAAACAAACAATTGCTCTGATTTTCTGATGTCCTTGGTTCTGTACAGGTAAAAATGTAGTTGTCTGTGTACATCCAAGGAATGTAAGATCCTTTCCCCTTTATTTTGAGGAGTGGGGAAAAAGTTGGCAAGTGGATAGTTTGATTTAAAGCCACTTTGGAAACCACCTTAGGCATGAATGTAGGATTAGTCCTCAAAGACACCCTGTCTTGATGAAAAATAATATAAGGTTCCACAGCCATAAGAGCTTGCAACTCTGAAACTCTCCTGGCAGAGGTCAGAGCTAACAGGATGTCTGTTTTCCAAGATAAAAACTTGATGTCAGAAGAAGCAGCAGGCTCAAAAGGAGGTAAGGTAAGCTTTTCCAAAACATAGTTGAGATCCCAAGCAGGAATGGGAGGAGATCTAGGAGGTCTTAAGATCTTAGCTCCTCTGAGAAACTGTCTCATGAGCTGGTGGGAAAAGATTGGAGGGTCTGTATTATAATGAGTGGAAATAGCAGAGGCATGTATCTTAATGGAAGAGAAAGAGAGACCCTTATGTAAGAGATCTGTCAGGTAAAGTAAAATCAAAGGAATGTTAGGAAGAAGAAGATCAGAATCCTGAGCCTGCATCCAGGAACAAAATCTTTTCCATTTTCCTGCATAAGATTTTCTAGTGCTAGGACGTCTGGCTTCTAAAATGACATCCATAACCTGCTTGGGTAGGAGAGAAGGAATCAAAGACCCTGGATTAACCAGGCCGCCAGGCTGAGAGTTCTGACATAGGAGTGTAGAACCTGACCCTGATGTTGGGACAGAAGGTTTGGAGTCTGTGGTAAACCCCAAGGGGGCTCCAGACATAGGTTTTTCAGAGTAGAGTACCAAAACTGTCGAGGCCAATTTGGGGCCAGCAAAATTATCACCTTGGGCTTGTCCTGTTTGATCTTTAATAATACTCGTGGAAGAAGAGGAAGAGGTGGAAAGGCAAATCCCGAGAGGTTTCTCCAACTGAATGATAGTGCATCCACTTTCCAAGCTTGTTTGTGGAAAGTCCTGGTGCAAAAATTCTGTAGTTGATGATTGAGATGGGATGCAAAGAGGTCTATGTGAGGACATCCCCAGACTGCTGTTATCATCCTGAATATTTCAGTGTCCAGCATCCACTCGTGTGGATCCGAAAGGTTTCTGCTCAGACTGTCTGCCAGGAAGTTTTGCTTCCCTGGTAGAAACTCAGCTTGAAGGTCCAGATTGCAAGCTAGAGCTGTGTTCCATAGATCCATGGCTAGTCTGCAAAGGGGTAGGAATGAGATCCCCCTTGCTTGTTTATGTACCACATAACTGTGGTGTTGTCTGTCCGTATCAATAGTTGTCCTGGTTGTAGAAGATTCCTGAAGGCCATTAGAGCTTTCTGAATGGCTAACATTTCCTTTAAATTGATATGCAGGTGCTTCTGATCCTTTGTCCAAAGGCCCTGCAGACAGTTGCCCTTAAAATGGGCTCCCCATGCATAATCCTAGGCATCCGTGGTTAGTATCTGAGTGGCAGGAGGCAGACAGAAGGGTTTTCCTTTGTTTAGTGTACATGCCTTGGACCACCAAAGGAATTCCTTTTGAAGACAAGGCAGGACGGAGATCAGTATGTCTAAACTGTGGCAATGCTGAGACCATACACTTTTTAGGTATCACTGTATTTTCCTCATGTGTAGTCTTGCATATGGTACGAGAAGGATGCAGGAGGCCATGTAACCCAAAGCCTGCAGGAATCTCCTTGCAGATAGCTGAGTTAAAGTTGCCAAGGTTTTGGAAGTTGAAGCCAGCTGAAACTGTTTTTCTTATGTCAGAAATGCCATCTGGGTTGTTGTGTTTAAAGAAGCGCCCAGAAAAATTATCTGTTGTGAGGGTGTCAAATTTGACTTTTTTATGTTTACAGTGAATCCCAGAAACTTGAGGAGATCCTGAACAAACCGTAGATGCCGGAGTAAGACCTCCTTGCTGTCTGCCTGAATAAGACAGTCGTCCAGATAAGGGTATATTTGAATTCCCTTGAGTCTGCAGTAAGCCACTACTGGAGCCAGGCATTTGGTGAAGACCCTGGACGCAGTAGACAATCCAAAGGGCAGCGCAGAGAATTGAAAGTGCCTCGATTCGGTCTTGAACCTGAGGTATTTTCTGCGTTCCTGCCTGATGGGAATGTGTAAATATGCCTCCTTTAAATCCAAAGTTACCATCCATGCATTTTTGGACAGCATTGGAAGTAGCTACTGTAGAGTAAGCATCTTGAATTTTGGAATCTCTAGAAAGGTGTTCAAGACTGACAGATCCAGAATGGGTCTCCATGAATTTTGCTTCGTGGGGACTAGAAAGAGCCTTGAGTAAAAACCTTGTCCCATCTATGAAAGTGGAACTAGTTCTATGGCTTTCATAGCCAAAAGAGCTTCCATCTGGTTTAAGGCCTCTGTCCATTGATGTTTTGGAAGATATGGCCATCCGCTTGGCCTTGGTGGGGTATGAAAATGGAATTTGTAACCTCTTGAAACCACATCCAGAACCCACTTGTTTTGGGTTATATGAGTCCAATTTCGGTGAAAAAGAGAAAGTTTTCCTCCGAGAGGGGCTTCCAGGCGAGAAGTTCCTGCAGCCCAACAGAGGGAGTCATTGAGTCTGTTTCCTATGAGTTTGTGACCTCTCCTCTCCTCCCCTAGGGGTGGAAGCAGTCCACTGTCTTGGTCTATAAGAGGCTTGTGTTTGAGGCCTTCCTCGAGAGCGTCTGAATCTACCCCTCTGAGGCCTGTCTGAATTGGGAAAGGACCACTTATTTGTAGGCCAATTCCTGCTAAATCTGGGTGACTGTACTTGTAAGAAATCTTTAACTGTTTGCATGGATTTCGCCTTGTCCTCCATCTTTTCAATCACCTCTTCAACTTTAGATCCAAACAAAACATTATGCTGAACAGGAGCATCCAATAATTTAGCTTTTACTTGTTCTGGCAAATTTTGTTCCTTTAACCATGCATGCCTTCTAATTACTGTGCCAGAGGCAGCAGCCCTACAAGAAGCCTCCAAGGCATCAAATCCACAGTGTAAACCATGCTTCCCAACTTGTTCAGTGGCATGCATTAAGTCATGTAATTCCTTATCATCTGCACAGGCAGAAATGGAAGTAAGCTTTTGTTTTAAAACAGACAAGAGAAATTGCTGGTATTTCAGCATATGAAACTGACAGTTTAAAGCCCTAATAGATAAAGTAGCAGAAGTGTACACTTTTTTGCACCATCTTTCTAAAGATCTGGAACCCTTCTCAGTGGGAATGGGGTTTTTAGCAGAAGCGGCTTTAACTCCCTTAGGACCCTGAGAAATGGTTTCAGGGTCAGCAGTAGGGTTCTTATATAAAAACTGGTGGGAATAAGGAACCCTGTAATATCTATCAGGCTTAACAGGAGCAGGAGGAAAAGAGTCAGGGGTTAAGTTAGCCTCCGAAATAGCATCATCCACAATATCCAAAATAGGAGGAATAGCCAGGGGTCTATGTTGGGGAAGAAGAAGAAAATCCCTTAGTCTTTTCTTAGATTCCGAATACTCCTGTCCTTCCCAGTGGAAATGTTCGCTCATTTCATGCAAAGTTTCTCCAAAAAAGAGAAATCCTCAGGGGGAGAAGCTGAAGGAATGGATTCCTCAGCATCAGAATCCTCATGAGGACGGAAAGAATATTCCTGGTCAGAAGAAGAAACTGAAGAAACAGAAGCCTGATCAGAGGAGTCATAATAAACTTCCTGCCTTGGCCTTTTATCTGGAGGGGGATGTGAACCCCTAATCATAGTATGTAAATCCTCCATCTTAAGTAACTGTTTCTGTGACTTGGGAGCCAGATCAGAAGAGGCCTGTGTTGCAGTCTTTGATTTGGAAGGAGTCTTTGCCTTTGTCTTTGGCTTTGCCTTTATTAGAAGCTGAGTAGGCCTGAAAACCCCTTCGGAAGCCGGTACCTGCACAGCGGCTCCGGACCCATCCGAAGGAGCATTGTCCGAAGGTCCTGCAATAGAAATATTCAAAGGCCTAGTTGGCTCCTCGTGGGAGTCCGTTTCGGCCATCGGTTCCGAAATGGCCGACGACAGGGGCTGCAAACGCGCCTCACTGACGACGGCTGAACCTGAAGCTGGCACCGCTTGTGCGATATCGTCAGATTTGGACGTTGGAGGCCTGTCTTTGTCCTTGCGTCGTTTGTGAACTCTGGTAGCCGGAACCGTATCCGACGACATTTTGTAATTAAAACGCCTACCGAAGTAATGAAATGCAAAATCGTACCTTCGTTTAATTGTATGTTGATTGAATCTAGCACAAAACCGACAACTAGCTACGTCGTGGTCAGGCCTTAAGCAAGGAATACAGTAAGAATGAAAATACTTATGAGGTATTTGCTTCCCACATGAAATACAATTATTAACTTTTTCTGACATCGGACTGGAGCAAGAAAAAAGTTTCCCCAATGGGGTACTTAGCTTTGAGTAGGAGAAGAAAGTCTTCAGACTGAAATTTGTTCAGAAAAGATTGTCAGGAGTCAGCCGACCAGCACTTGCGAACTGCTATCACCGCACGGCAAGAAAGACTGGAGAACATGGCGTCGGCTGTCAGCTTTGTACTCCTGGCGCTCTGACGTGAGGGAGCATGGTTGAACAGCCGACGCCGGACCCAGACTTTGGGATTCTGGCCAACCAAGGACTGCCTGCCGGCAGGGGAGAACCCTACAGTCATGACTGCAACAGAGAAACACGATGAACATCAGCATTTTGCTCCGCTGTGCTTCGGAATATCCTTTGAGTCCTCCCAGAATTTAGGTAGCTGGGACTCTGTCCCAACTGTTGAGGAATGAATGAAAATTACAATATCAGATAAAAAAATATGTATGTACTCACCATAATGTTCCATCTGTGTTGTCCATTTCCATTCTTCCTCAACTTTCCACTCACTTTCCCCTCCTTGTGGAACTCCTGGATAGATCGAAGAGTTTTGTGGAGGAACCTCTATTCCTTGTTTGAGCTTCAGTTTCCGTTCCTTTCTTATTTTTCACACACACACACATATATATATATATATATATATATATATATATATTATAGATATTTATGGGCAGAAAACTAAATCCAAGGTATGTTAGGTGACTGAAGCATTATGGATAAAGGGAGGAGCTCAACAGTTCGTGTTCTATGATCTGGAAGAAGCAGCTGAGTCGGATCCGAGGATCAGATCTGAACCCAAATGTCCCAACTGTTGAGGAATGAATGAAATGACAACATCAGGTTAAATCTTGCTCTATCAAAAGCAACACTGAATTTATCCCTCAACAGAGAATCACACTGCAAATCAGTAATCTCTACCTGGAATTCTACAAGTACCTAACAGTTTAACAGATATTTAAGTTGCTTCTACATGCTTGACACTGATTAGCTTGAACAACATCAAATGTATGGAGAAAATTATTGAGCAGCATCAGCCTTCTGAATAGCATTCAAATGAGCATCATGGAGTCAAGAATTATATTTTTACTTATTTATATTCAAGAAGAAAGCTAGTGCTTAGCCTAATCCCAGTGCTTCCAATTATCAACAAATGCAAAGTAAGAAAATCACTGGGAACTGCTGCTGTACGAACACAATAAATATTTATTAAAACACTGAGAGTAAAAAACAACAAAGTGAGCGCTTTCGGGCTAAACCCTTCATCAGACAAAAGTGCTCTTACAAACATCTCATTTTTAAAAAATACTTACACCAATCAGTACTCAGAAAAAACCCGCCTTTTTCTGTGGGTTGTCCTAATACAAACTATTCAATTAATAATTAAAGGCACATATTACTACTGATGTTGATATTATTGATATGGTACCCCTGAAACCCACTCTCAAAAATAGGCGTGCTTTTTATTGAATTTTTATTTTCATTTCATTATTTTTTATTTTATTGAATAAACATCAGTAGTAATATGTGCCTTTAATTATTAATTGAATAGTTTGTATTAAGACAACCCATAGAAAAAGGCGGGTTTTTTCTGAGTACTGATTGGTGTAAGTATTTTTTAAAAATGAGATGTTTGTAAGAGCACTTTTGTCTGATGAAGGGTTTAGCCAGCTCACTTTGTTGTTTTTTACTCTCAGTGTTTTAATAAATATTTATTGTGTTCGTACAGCAGCAGTTTCCAGTGATTTTCTTACTTTGCATTACTTATTTATATTCAATAGAGAAAACAGCTAGTCATCGATGCATGTTGTTCTGAACCAGGACTTAATTGCTGCAGCAAAACAATCAACCTGCGATATTCGGAAAAAATGTAGCAATATTTCCATTTTGCAGTCTTAATGGAACCTCGTGAACCTTTGAAGAAAATGGGTTTCCCCAATTTTGAAAAGTGTTTCTCAAAACATATGTGGTCAATACATTTTTTAAAATAAATTAATGTCACAATACAGTAATCTTGCTGCTGTACTGTTCAGTCTGAACACGTACATTAGCTAGGTGAGACTTCAAATCTATAAAATTGAACCATTTTGTTTTCTGATAACTGTTTTCCCATATTTCATGCCAAATTCTGCTGTAAAACTCTGTCAATGGACTGTTTTGTTTTTGTATCACTGTGTTAAGTCAGTCCAGGTGTTCCATAGTATAAACCTTAAAAATGAAATCTTGTAGTACTTTGCTGTCCTGCAACTGTATAGCTAAGTGCATAATTCATAAAAAGTATTTTGCTACAATCCTTCAATTTAGCCAGCAAATATCAATGTGGTATGGCAATTCATAGGACATTTTACTGTCTTCCAGAAAACTGTTGAACTGGCTGTGGTTAAGGCCTTTTTCATATAAAATTAACAATCTTAATCTCTATAGTTTAAGATTAGACATCTTCAATATTCTGCTTCATAAAGCTTCTTAGCATAAAATACATTCCAAATTACAAAATTCTTGCTATTCAGTTAAAGTAGTTTTCCTTCTAATATGTCATGACCTTAGTTTTGTTACCAATTATTTGTGGTGCTCCATCTGTAACCAGATTAATGGCTTTATTCTAGTCCACAGTCAATCTGTCCAAGGGTTCCCACCAAACTGTTCTGTTTATCTAACTCTTCCACTTTATATATATATGTATATATATATATATATATATATATATATATATGTATATATATATATATATATATATATATATATATATATATATATATATATATATATATACATATATATATATATATATATACACACACCAAGACTGCAAACTCAGTCAGATCAGTTAAATTCATACTTTCATCAGCTTCCAGTGAAAAGCAACAAAAGTCTTGATTTTCTCAGAAAGCTGATAGTTAACAGCATGCAATGAAATAACAATTCTCACTGCAGCTGTGTTTTTTTTTGAAAGGCTTATACTAGTTGCTATTTATCTGCACTTATTAACATACAATTCTTTATCAGTTGTCATTTGGAAAATTATTTTGATGCTAAACTTTGTTGATGAGCTATTATATATCGTGCCTTACTAGCACTTCACTGACAAGTATTCATAAAGCATGACTGCTGATTTTTAAAGCTTTTTGCAATTAACAAAGGTATCATGTATTTCCCAATATATTATCAAAGGTCTCACTGTGATTAGTTTCACAATGTGTGTGAACACTGTATTGGTTGGGAATAGTGATCTACAGCAAGCATATCAAACACAATGGTTTTCCACATATTTCATTACACAAATATGCATATTTCCATTTGTCCTGAAATGCAAGGCATTTGTTTACCTACTTTTGTCTTCCTTGCATATAAATGTAACATATGAATTTGTACAAAACTATTTCACAACTTGCAGATGAAAGTACAG
The DNA here is from genome assembly GCF_019279795.1 of Protopterus annectens. Classification (NCBI taxonomy): domain Eukaryota; kingdom Metazoa; phylum Chordata; order Ceratodontiformes; family Protopteridae; genus Protopterus; species Protopterus annectens. Next base: position 1,267,919,133 of record NC_056739.1, on the reverse strand, counting down.
TTGTGTAAGTAAACTTACCATAACAGGAGATGTGCGAATGATCACTGCTGCAGTATCTTTAGCTATATGGGGTGTACACTGCCAAGGATACAACAGCCAGACAGCTTCCAAAGCTTCAGGGTACCTTTCACTTGCCCAAACTATCTGGCAGCTCAAGCTAAGCTGAATAAAAGATACATTTGGATGCAAAGCCCTTCAAAACTTTCCTGCCAACAAAGAAGGGTAGCTGAGCCTTGACAGGACAATGCCAGGAGGGACAGAAAATAAATAAGCACACCCTGGCATAAACAATACACTAAAAAAACAGGGGGATGGAGAGAAGAAGTGGCTACAGCTGCAGTGATCATTCGAACATCTACCGTTAGGTTACGTTTCCTTATACAACTATACTATGTTCTTCATAGTGATCACTGCTGCAGTAGCCTAAGCTATATGGGTAGATTACTATAGCTTACCAATTTTGGAAGGTGGAAGGAGAAGAGTCCAGGAGACCCTGGAGAATAGTCCCAGTAAATCCTGGTCTAGACCTAGGGAAGGCATCAAGTTTATAGTACGTTGTAAAAGCATGTACACAGAACCAAGTTGCTGCTTCTAGAATACTTCTAGAATTAAACTCTTTCCAAAAAGTCATAGATGAAGCCAACGCCCTGGTAGAGCTGGCCTTAACTCTATCTGGAATAGTTTTGATCTGGTGAGTATAACAAAACAATAGCCTTAGACAACTATTTGAAAATAGTGTGCCTTGACACAGGTTGTCCCTTTTTCTTACTTTCTGAAGAAATGAACAACTGATCTGAAAGATTTATTTCTGTCAAGATAGTATCCAATTTGTCAGTGGACATCCAAGGTATGGAATATATTTTGTTCCTCATTTTTAGATTCAGGAAAGAAAACAGGGAGATAGATTGGCTAAAAGTATACACAGATATCACTTTAGGCAAAAAAAGATTAATTCTCAAAGAAACCCTGTCCCTGTTGAAAATGAGGTAGGGTTGACTCACTATAAGAGCTTGCAACTCAGAAACCCTTCTTGCAGAGGTCATAGAAATCAGTAAAACTGTTTTCCATGTTCTGAACCTCGTCATGCAGAATAGTTGGTTCAAATGGGGCAAGTATTAACTTCTCTGACTAAAAATAAAGATCCCAAGGAGGGGCTGCTGGTGTTCTTGCAGGTCTGTTATGCTAAACTCCTTTCAAACTCATTTTTACATGATAATGCACTGAATGCTGAAATGGCCAATAAATTAACCTTAACAGAGTAGTAAGAAAGGCCAAATGATAGTAACTCACACAAATATTGTAAAACCATAGAACAACTAGCTCGACTAGAAAACGTTTTCCATTTGCTACTATATGATTTTCTAATAATAGCAGGCTTTCTTGCCTCCATTAGTATCTGCTGCACATCCTCAGTAAAAGACGCCTAAAGGGAATTAAAACCCTAGCACCCAGGTAGTCAACTGAAGTTGATTGGTGTGGAGGTGTATCAATCACCCCTGTTCTTTTGTGAGTAGATTCAGTCTGTGAGGAAGCTTGTGGTAATTGCCCCTGGCTGTTTCCAAAACAAGACAGAACCACAAATGCCTGGATTGGAAGGGAGTCATCACAATGATTTTTTGGGGGATTCCTTATAAATCTTCAGAAGTACCCTGGGAATTAGTGGAAAGGGTGAAAAAGCATATGCAAACAGTCCTGTTCAAAGAAAAGGCATCTGCCTTCCAGGTCTTTTTGCATGGAGTCCTGGAGCAGAATCTTGCCAGCTGATTGTACAGAAAGGAGGCAAAGAGGTCTACTTGAGCATCCCCACAGATGGAGCAAACTCTGGAAGACCCCCTAATCTGATTTCCATTCATGAGGGTCTGCCCTTTTCCTGCTCAGCATGTCTGACACAAAATCTTACTCTTATAGAATACAGGATGCCTGTAGAGTGAGATTGTGCTGTTAAACTGTATCACAAGCAAACATGGATAGTCTGCAAATGGGGTATGAGCTAGTTTCCTCCTGCTTGTTGATGTACCACATGACTGTGGTACTGTTTGTAACAACTTGAGGAGGTTCCAGAGGACAAAGATGATCAAAGAGTTGAGTCCCTTGATCAGGCAAGCATCTCTGATATTTAGGAACTTGTGTGTGTCCTTGGTGTCCCACACACCCTGCACTTTTATCCCTCCTGAAACTGCTCCCCAAGCAATGTCAGTGATATCTGTTGTGACTGACCATGTTGGAACAATGAGGGGAGACCTGGACTTAAGGATATCTGTTGTCTTCACCAAATGATTTCCCTTCTGACAAACCCTATCACTGAGATCTGAAAAGAAAAGGGGAGTTGGTGCTGGGCCAAAACAGACTTCAGATACCACTATATTTTTCTCATGTGGTGTCTTGCCAGGGGTATCATGAGAATCATAAAAGCCATGAGATCCAAAATCCTGATGTTTTCCCCCACAGTGACTGAAGTCTGAGTGTAAACCCCTAGAAATAGATCTAGATATAGAGCTATTTTTTCCTGGAGAAGAAAAGCACTTTGAACTGCAGTGTTTATATGACATCTCAAAAACACATTCCTGTAAGGAGGGAGTCAAGAAAGACTTTTGATTGTTCTCTTGAAATCCCAGCTTGTGTAAGAGATCTCTCACACTTGAGACAGAGAGATTACTGACACTTTGAAAAAGACACTACAAAAATAAGCAAGTCATCCAAATATGGAAATATGTGGATACCTTATAGCTTACAATGAGCTATAACTGGAGCTAGACACTTTGTGAACACTCTTGGTACAGCGGATAGTCCAAAGGATAAGATGGAGTACTGAAAGTGCAATCCAGACACACAAAACCATAAGAAAAGCCTGAAGTCTGCCTAAATAGGAATGTGATGATAAGCATCTTTTAAATTGTAAAGTGTCATAATTTTGACATTGGGCAGTATCACAAACATGTTTAGGAAAGAAAGATCCAGAAATCCAGAATTGGTCTCCAAGCATTTTCTTTTTTTTTTGGCACTATAAACATCCTTGAATAAAAACCTTTCTCCAGCTGAAAAGGAGGAGCTGGTTCTGTCACTCCATGGGACAGCATGTAATGAAGGACAGGTGGAAATAAGAGTCTTGTTTGGTGGATGAGGAATTACTGCCTGAAAAGGAGGAAATTCCTCCCACTGCCATCTGTAACCTTAATACATAATCTTCAGAACCCATTTGTCTGAAACTATCTGCTGATAAAGACAAGAGTGGAAATTTAGACTTTCTGGAAGGGAGGGCAATGTTCTTTGAACAGTCATTCTGACCTGTTAGGCTGTCTTTGGTTTTGGAGGGGTCCTGAATTCTTTTTGGAACCCCCTTGCCATTTCTTTTCAAACATCTGTTTACCTGCACTCTGTTGAGGCTATTTTGTTTTGTTTGCCAAAATTGGATGAGGAGTTAAAGAATCCCTTGGAAAACCTGGAAAAAGTAGGATGAAAATCTTAGAGATTCCCAGCATGAACTTATCCCTTTCATCATACTTTTTGATCACCTCTGCAGTACAAAAACCAAAAACTAACTCTCTATCCAAAGTTTAAAATCTCATTTTTAACATCATCTGATAGGTTCTGCGAAAGCAGAGAAACAAACCTCAAAACAGTACCAGTGGCCACAGCCATGGAAGAAGTATCAGGTAAGTCATACACACACTGTAAAGACTGAGCAGCAACATGTACAATTGAAGAACCTAAATTATTTAAAGCAGATGTTTTCTCAAAAGAAGAAAGTCCAGACAAAACATTCCTCATACTCTCAAAATTAGAATAAACTAACTTTGAGTCTGACAATTCAAAATTCTGAAAATCAAAGTTGCAAAAGTATACACTTTTCCCCCATATTTGTCAATAATCTTCCCATCCTTATCAGAAAGAGTAGGATTGGAATTAACTAAATATTTAGCAGCAGTAGGATTAATTAAAACTACTGCTGTTGGGTTGGGTTCGGAAAGAATGTATAAAAAGTTATATGACTGTTAAAATTTGGACATTCTATCTTTTTTTGGAGCAGCTGGCAGACTATCAGGAAAATTGCAACAAACACTTCCCCCTAAACTGAGAGAACTGGAGGAATGAGTGAAGTTTCTGGAAATTCCTTCTGCAACAGCTCATAGTATTTTCTGAGAGAATGAGTAATTTCAGTATTCTCCCACTGAAAAAACTGACACATTATAGAAACAGTCTCAGAGAAACAGAAGAGTCCCCCCCCCCCCCAAAAGGGAGAATCAGAAGCTCTCTTCTGACTGGGAACCAGAAATCTGAAGAGAAAACCCTGTATCTGTTATTTTGTCTTCCTGTCCAGATTCAGAATCCTAAATCATACTAGCTCAAATCCTTCGATCATCTAACAAAAACTTACTCCTAGTAACCAAAGTATCCAATACAGTAGGACAGTCTCTCTACTCTAACTTTGTTGCCAAAAATTGGAATACCCTTCCACATAGTATTAAATCCATAAGTAATCTCAATCATTTCAAAATATCTCTCAAAAGACACTTATTTGAATCCTGGCTTTGCACATGTAACACTCCTGGTTAATTATTAACTTAGCACTACTTAAACAATTTGGCTGTACATACTAACTCTGTTAACATATCCCTTCTAACAACACTACTTCTCTATAAGTAGTTACATTCCTAGTTGCAACTCTCACCACAAAAGTATTACTAACTATGCACTACTTTGCCTAAGTGATTCTCCCTGCTTAATGTCCTAACTAATGTTATGTTCCTCCACATATACAAGTTCGACCATATGTTTGTCTATATTCATGTGTTTAAAGTCTTGTTCTATTTGATACTATGTATATATTTTTGTTTTTAAATTTTTATCCTGTAAACGTGTTAACACTCATTTTTTTTTTGTCTATAATTTCTATTACTTGATGTTATGACTTTGTATGCAAGCTTAAGCTGGAACTTTTCTCCCCGGGCCTCCGCTGAAAATGGGCACTGAGCCAGCTGGACCATCCTGGCAAACAAATGTAAAATAAAAATAAATAAACAAATCTCTTCAGGAAAAGATGTATCTTTCTCTTTCTTTCTTTCACCAGAAACTACCTTATAAGAAGGACCAACAGCCTGAATTAAACCCTGACCCAGTAAGCTATTCCTGTCTAAGGAAATTTGAGGAAGAGTATGATACATATTTAGTTTTCTGTTTTTTTCTGACAAGAAAAATGGGAGCAGCAATGTTATTAATGGCAGCAGCAGCTTCCCCAGGGATGGGCACAACATTCTGACAAAACAGGGAAGACTTTCCCATTTCCTCTCCCAGGACTAACAAAAGTGGCTCTCCCTTGTCCACTTAGTGGACTCCAATAGCTTCAGAGGATGTGGCTAACCCTCAGGCCACAGTGGCTGTAGGTGTTACACCAGAGGGGATCTGGGGCAAAAGATGAGTGGTCTGAGGAACAACTAATGACCATAGCAGAGTCATCCACCTGTGGCTGAAGCAAATTGCTAGCCTGTTGAGGTGGCACAGGCTGTTTTCTTAACTTTTTCTTTTTGTGGCTGAAGAAGGACCGACCTTGGGAACAGTAGTTTATTCCATGGTCAAGCTGAAAATGGTGCCTCTTTCCTGGGGAAAACAAGCAGCAAAAGCCAATAAAAATGCACAATAAAAAGCACTTTAAAACATGTTTGAAATCCCAAAAGGTAAAATAAACAATTTCTCCACAGAAAAAATGTTTTTCAATTACTTTAAACAACTTTAAACTGACAGGAAAAAGTGTGGGTTCTCATTTAAAAGTAAAATACAGCCTTGTGACAGAAAAATGCAAATTCCTAGCTTTAAAATAACATTCCTGAACAGAAAAGTATTATTAAACAAGTTTTTTTTTTTTTTTTTAAATGGAAAGTTTTTTTTTTTTCCCAAAGGGAACTTATCTGCTCAGCAAATGAACAGCACAGGCCGACCGCTGGCCCTCGAGACCCTCAGAGGAGTGTACTGTTCAACAGCAGGAAAGCTCTGAAGGGCTTGGTGCCCAAACCTGTCTTTTCAGTCATCTCAGCTTAAGCTGACTGGTGTTATGGGCACATGGAAAGTGCTCTGAAGCTTTGGAAACTGGCTAGCTGGCTTTTATATCCTTAGCAGGAAATAACCCATATAGCTAAGGCTACTGCAAAGTCATCAATATGATGAACATCTTATTTTACAACCACAGCTTTATTACTTCATTAATATTCAAGAATATGAACGGACATCCAAATCTGCTTATAATAGAAATATATGATCTCACAGACAATACCAAATTAAGTTAAATTACAAGAGTGCATCTTTTTTTCAGTCTCCTTTCTTTACAAATACTATATTAGTTCACTCAATTTAGTGTAGCAATGTTAAATATATAGTATTTTTTTCCTTGGAACCACTGTTATAATCTGCATTTCTAAATGAGGAAACAGTGCTAATAAGTCAAACCATAAAATCTCTATGCGACAGAGAGGTCCTGCAGTTTAAATCGTAAAACTACTTCTGCTTTTTCCGGTTACACTAACAACATTCTGCAAGTTAAAGTGAAACCCAGACTGAGCAGCAGTATATAACCAATGGCAGGGAATCTTGACAACTGGCAAAAGTGGCTGTACATATGAGACAATCATCCAAATATGGAAATATGTGAATGTCTTATAGGTTCATAAGTAAGTACTAGGCTAGCTGCACTTGCAGGCCATTTCAAGCCTAAACGGTTTCCCTTTTTGTGCTCAAAATAACCTATCCCATTTGGTTATAGACTGGCTTTACTCAACCCATGGTCAATAATTACATATTACTCCTAATGAGAATAACTGGGATTATACCATATATAATTTGAGGGGGTCTTGAAGCCTGCAGTGAGCAATCACTGGAGCCAGGCCCTTTGTATAAACCCTAGGTAAAGTAGACAGACAAAAGGGTAGGACAGAAAACTGATAATGTGAACCAGACACAGGAAATTTTAAAAATACCTGAATTCCTTTCAAAACTGGAATTTAATGATAAGTATCAAGTCCAATGTTACCATGAAGCTGCAGGACAGTATGACCGGTAAAAAAGGTTTAAAGGCTTAGCATTTTGAATAATGGAATCTTGACAAAAAGATCGAGAAAGCAGTGATCTAGGACTGGTCACCAAGGTCCCTTTTTTGTTTGTACCAGAGAAATCACTGAATAAAAAAATTTTGCCCATTTGGGCTGAGGGAACAATTATCTAAGGAAATTTGAGGAGGAGTAGGTACATGTTTAGCTTTCCATTTCTTTTTGACAAGAAAAATGGGATCAACAATGTTATTAATGGCAGCAGCAGCTTCCCCAGGGATTTGCAAAACATTCTGTCAAAACAGGGACGGTTTCCCTATTTCCTCTCCCAGGACTAACAAAAGTGGCTCTTTGCAGGATGAATAGGAATCCCCTGAAAGATGAGAAGGGATTCCCATTGTCATCTGCACTCCTTTTGGATAAGTCTCAGAAACATCTTGTCTGACATAATCTGATAGCACTCTGGAAGACAGAGGCCTAGACTGATGGAGAGATTTGAAGGATTGCCAGAGTGGGAAGGAGAAGGTACAGAAGAAGCAAATAGTCATTCCTACATTTTGGTTTGTTCTTGGTTCTGGAAGGCTCTCTGCCACTGCTTTTTTTTCTGAGACTGTTTACTCAGCTTCCTGAAAAGGAAGGAACGTTTTTACTGACCTTTGAAAAGGAGAGTTGAAAAATCTCAGTGGTCTCTTGAATAAATGTCCCTGTCCTATTAAAATTTTTAAGGACCTCAGCAGCAAAGGGCCCAAATAATTTGCCCAGGGCATAATTCAAAATTTCAGCTTTAACATCTTCTCTTAGGTTTAGCAAACATAACCAAGCAGATATACTCATAACTGACCCAGTAGCAGTAGCTCTGGAGAAAGCATCAGCAGAATCATAACAACACTTTAAAGACTATTTGGTTACCTGAGAAGCAGACACAATTTATTTATTTGACATTTATTAACTGGGTTGGTCCAACTGAGCCCGGTGGCCCATTTTCAGTGGAGACCCAAGAAGAAAAGCTCCAAATACATAAACTATAACACTGCTTGAAAATATATGCAGAGATAGGCAAATCACTAGTCAAACTAGAACACTGCTTAACAAAATATAAACAGATATGGATATAGGTAAAACAAATCTTAATACAGTTATGCAGTTATGCAACAGAGAAGACTTAAAATCTGTCAAACCATACTATGACTTAATAAAAAGAACATAAGAAGTCTGTGCCATATAAAAAGATAAACCATAGAACCCTATTTTCTAAAGCTGCTTAGGACTTGGTTGGGGGGGGGGTTACAGACGCATGACCTGAGGTGGATTAGGTATTGTTTGAATGACTTCTTAAATTTGTAGGTCTGGGGTATGCTTCTTAAGGTCATGGGAAGCTTGTTCCATAGGATGGCAGGAGAGTAGTTGTATAAGTTGCGTCCTACAGATTTATTAGGTTTATAAATTTGCAATAGGCATTGATCAGAGCTCCTAAGAGGTCTGGGAGGTATATAGTGAGACAAGTGAGAAAATACTTGGACAGGAGGAGGGTTTATTGATAATGGAGTGAATAAAAAGAAGTTGGGTAAGTTTGAGGTAGTTATGAAACTCAAGCCAGTTAAGTGGCTTGAGGGCTAGACAGTGATGAGTTTTGGCAGACAAACTAGCAGCAAATCTGGCCACTTTGTTAAAGGTGGATTCATGTTTAGCAAGGACAGTAGAGTAGTCTGGATGTTAGTAAAGATTTGTGAGATACAGAATAGGTTTGGAAGGAGGTAGGCATTAGCTAGTGTTATTCTAGATCCGGAGGTGAAGAATTTTTTGTTTCTGTAAAGGAGGTCAAGCTTTTCATGGGTTTTGTTAATGCAGTGGTGAATGTGAAGATCAGATTTCAGCTGGTCATCTATGATTACTTCGAGGAGCTTAGTTTGGCTGTCTGGAGCTATCAGGGTATTGTTGAGAGAAGAGATGGTGAAAGAAGATTTAAGAGGGTTGAGTAATTTTGGGAGAAAGAGTAGGAGTTTTGTTTTTTGGGGTTGAGTATGAGCTGGTGTCTAGTTAGCCAGGTTTCTGTGAGGTTAAAAGATGTTTGTATGAGGGTTTGAAGGTCAGTTTGGTTAGCAGCTATGAATATTACGGTGGAGTCATTGACATACTGTATGAGAGATGAATGGCGGCATGATTTATGGAGTTCATTGGTAAAGATGTTAAAGAGAAGAGGTCCAAGGATGGAGCCTTGCGGAACACCTGTTTTGATGGGGAGAAAGGGTGAGACAGCTGACAGCCGTTTAACAGATTGGTGCCTATCAGAGAGGTAGCTGCTAAACCAAGATATAGTTGCAGTGGAAAAGTTAATTTGAGAAAGTTTTCAGAGAAGAAAAGGGCGAGAGACAGTGTCAAAGGCTTTGGACAAATCTAAGAAAAGGCAGGATACAAGTTTGCTGTTATCTCTGGCTAGGGAGATAGTGTTGGTAAAGGAGATAAGAGCAGTAGAGGTGCTGTGGTATGGGTGAAAGCCGTGCTTGGTACTGGTGATGAGATTACTATTTAAAAGATGGGCCATAATTTGTTTGTGTACATAGTGTTCAAGAATTTTGGAGAGGGGAGAGAGTATTGCAATTGGTTGAAAGTTAGAGAGTTCTGAGGAGGTGCCTCCTTTGTGTATAGGTATGGTATAGAATTTTTATCCAAAGAGTTGGAACAAAAGATTTGGTGATGGAGTGGTTGATAAGGATGGAAACTGGGCATGCTACAGATGTAGCAGCATGTATTAGGAAGAAAGATGGGAGGTTGTTTGCTGATGGGGAGCAGGGCTTGAGATTGAGGAGGAGTTTTAGAATGTAGCTAGTTGGGACTGTTTTTAAAGAGGGGTGGGTTATTGTGATGAGGGGTTGAAGGTGGCGAGGGATGATGAGGGAGAGAAGTCTGTGTAAGGTTAGTTATGGTGTCAATGAAACAGGAGTTAAAGATGGTAGCAGTTTTGAGAGGAGAGTTATTGGGGCAAGGGTTGGGTATAGAAGAATTACCAGGGTGGAGGATTTGGTTGATAGTGTTCCAAAGCTTTTTAGGGTTTCTGGAGTGAGTGGTCTGGGGTTGGTGGTAGAAATTCTTTTTATCATTATTTATATGTTTTCTGGTGAGGTTACTGAGTTCCCTGTAGATTTAAAAGTGAGAGGGTGAATTAGCCTTGGACCAAAGTTTCCAGGCAGAGTCTCTGTTTTTGAATAATTGTCCGAGTTGAGTGTGTGAGCCAGGGAGAGTTGTGGGATTTGACTCTGATAGTATGCGGAGGGCCAAGGGAATTAAGTATGTTGAGACAGGTGGTATTAAAGAATGAAACAGCATCATCAAGGGGTAAAGTTATGAGGGTAGATCAGTCTATCCCAGAGAGAGAGTTATTGAATGTATCAGGGTTAAAGGTGGACAGTTTCCTGCATTCAATGAATCTATGGGGTTTGGAAATATAGGGTAGAGTCGGAAGGTACGTATTGGGCAGTAATCACTAATGGAGACAGGTAGAGTATCGGTTTGAGGATAGAGGTTGGGGCTGGTTACAAGAATCCAGTCAATAATGGAACTGGAACTGGAAGATGTACTGTGGAATGTAGGAGAGGAGATGAGTTGCGTAAAACTGAAAAGGTTAATACAGGTGGTGGGGGTGTTAGTGGTTAGGGTAAGCCAACTGATGTTACCATCTCCCAGGATAATGGTTTCATTAGGGATGTGGTCTGATAACCAGTTGAGAATCTGTTCTTATAGGGGTATATTTTCACCTGGTGGTATGTAGATGGCAACTACTGATATTATTTTGTGTTTGTTGGGTTTAAGATTGGCTATTAGGATCTCAGCTGGGTGGAAGGAGGGAGGAGGATTAGGTGGGGGGGGGGTTAAGGCTAGAAGGTTAGAGTATAGAATAGCAACACCTCCACCTATCTTATGGGGTATGTTACAGCATAGAATGTTGTTTCCCGGAGGGAGGAATTCATTGTCCATGTTGTAAGGCTTTAGCCAGGTCTCAGTGAGAGTTACTATGTTAGGAGAGTACTGAGCTATCCAGGAGTGAAATTCTGTTACTTTATTAACAACACTACAAATGTTGATGGAGAAGACGGAGAGATTTTTGGGAGAAAGGTTAGGCATGTTAGGGGGAGTTTGAGGAGTAGATGAGGGGGCAGTTGGCATAATTGGAGGGCCAGGGTTGATGTGAATGTCACCAGAGAGAAGAGTGTTAGTGTTTTCTCCTCTCCTTCACTCACCTAAGTAGGAGGTGATGTATTTTTGCTTTATTCTGATGGGTGGGTGACTTATGGGAGGTAGCTTGATTTTGGCTAGACTCAATTCAGAAGAGGAAAATAGGCTGCAATATGATAGAAGTAATGTGTGTAGGATTCTGTAAGGTAGGTAGAGGAAGTTGGAGATACAGGGGAAGAGTTAGATGAGTCTAGAAAGAGGTTAAGTTGCAGGTCAGTAGGAAGAGGGAGAAAATGATGAGAGGGAGAAGTATAAGGCATAGTAAAGTTAAGTAGTGTAGTAAAGTAAAACAGGAAGGAATAGAGTTATGGAGATGACAGGAAAGAGAGTGTGTGTATTTATAAGTGGGAGGAGTAGGGAGGAGAAGTGTAAGACAGCAAGTAATAAAGTAGGTATCCAAGGCAGGGAGGAGGTAGGAGGGGAGAAAATAATAGGTTAAGGTAGAAGGGAGTAGTGAGTGTAGGCTGAAAGGAGGGACGTGGGTTTATAGAAGTGTGAGGGGTGTAGGTAGGAGAGGAAGAGTCTAATAGGACAGAGTTTGCAGGAAGTGTGGGTTGGGAGCAGGTGGGGTGTGGAGCTTAACTATAAAGGAAATTGATTCAGAGGAGGGTGGAAATGGGGGTGGGGTAGGGTAGGGGAACTGAGGAGGTTGAGCCAGGATATAGGAAGGAGCAAGAAATGGAGTGAGAAAAAAGACTATGTGTTTTTCAGCAGAAAAAGCTAAAGAGGCTGTTGCAGAGTACATGGGGGAAGAGTGTGAAGATGGGTATGAGAGCAGGAAGGGTCCAAAGAGCAGGGCTAGTTTAAAGGGTGAGGAAAAGACTGTGGAAGTAAGGAAGCAGACTGGAAGGTAAAGACAGCAGAGTAAGGAAAATGGCCTAGAGAAGAAACAGTAAGAGAAGCTGATGAAGTCAATAGGGTATATTGGGAGGGGGTGAGGTCAGGTAAGGGAGGTGTGCAGGTAGCCTTACAAAGAACAAGAACAAATTACAGCACAGAATATTTATACACTGACACGTACTTCACTCAAAGTTGAAAGAGTGTGGAGGTGTAACTTTCAGGTATGCAAAGGTCATTTTAGCTGTTTGATGGTGGAGAGAGGTAGCTTGATGTCAAAGATTGTACCAAACCAGGCTAACAACCTAGAAATAAAAAAGGAGACAAGTATGAGTACACTGGACATAAGGATACAGAGGATGAATGAATCAGCACTTAAAGAAAATAGAAAGGGGGAAGTAAAGAAGAAAAAGAAATGAAGAGAGAGAAATGAGCAAGTATTAGTAGAGGGCTAAGCAGGAGTGGTTAAACATTAACAAGTTACGTGAACAAGGCACACTTTCAAATTAAGGCAATACAGCACAAATCACTATGCTCAATATATAAATGTAGCAAGCAAACATATTACAGTACTGAGCACATCCATTACTGGAACATTCCTGGCACTACTGTCACAGATGTTAAAATAGGAATGCTACTTATAATGCAAATAGGCAAGTTTCATCGTAGGAAGTATATAATAGGCAAATGTTAGACAGATAGAGCAGAGAAATACAAGTTATAAAAAAGAATGGGGTGTTACAATCACCCTCACAGTTGTATGCATGGAGTACATTAATTAAATAGATAAAAACTAGGCTAACTGAGTTAAGCAAGTGAAACAATAAGCGGATAAACAGTAGTGCAAAAGTTAAACATTAATTTACAACCTACAGCTCTTGCAATAGAGTCACCGTCATATTAACGAGGCACCAGGCATTAACAGTATACGTACACTTATAGTAGATAATGAGTAAGACATTGTGCTAGTAACTGTGTAGACAGACGTAGCTCAGGGAGCCTAGAAAACAGAAACAGTTATAGCAATCTGAGTAACTGCAAACGCAGGTCTAACAATCTAAATAACTGCAATATTCAGATTACAGCACTCCAAACAGACATAACAGGCACCAATGAAATATACCTTAGGTTGAGCAGAAGTCAGGCAGTAGGTCCCAAGACAGATTAAATAAAAATAAAAAAAAAAAAAAAAGACTACCGGAGCACGTCGTTTGCTCAAATATGCAATCGCACACCTCTGGGAATTGGACCTGTCCACAAAAAGGGTCTACAGTAAGAAAAGATGCGCAGGATACTAAGGTGAGGGATTTCAATCCCGCAGAGCATCATGGTTAAGGAGGAGCTGGAAGATGCGTGAATTGTCAAGTAGGGATGTTCGGCAAGATAAAAACAGTTTGTTGAGCCAGGATATGGCAAGGAGCAAGAAATAAGAAAAAAAGACAATGTGTTGTTCAGCAGAGAAAGCTAAAGAGACTGTTGCAGAGTACAGGGGAGAAGAGTGTGAAGGTGGGTATGAGAGCAGGCAGGGTCCAAAGAACAGGGTTAGTTTAACGGGTGAGGACAAGACTGCGGGAGTAAGGAAGCAAACTGGAAGGTAAAGACAGTAGAGTTAGGAAAATGGCCAAGAGAAGAAATAGTGAGAGAAGCTGGTGAGGTCACTAGGGTATATTTGGGGGGGGGCAAGGTCAGGTAAGGAGGTGTGCAGGTAGCTTTACTTAAATTACATTTTTGATTTGACAGTTCTATATCATGTGTTTTTGAATGCTGTTATTTAAATGATTATGCTTAATGATGTACTGCAAAGCCAATATGGTATGCTATTTGAGTGAAATATATATTGAACTACAGTGATAAAATTTCTATCAGTACTACTCAAATTTTGTTTTTCATTTTATTTTCTCCTTTTCTAGTTATGATGATTTTTCCTGTGCATCAAAGCATTTCACCTGCCTTACTGGCTGCTTTTGTCATGCTGCTTGTTTACTTTGAAATCATTTTGTACAACAGACCCAGCTAAACTTCTTAGTTTGTTGCTGCTTCTGTTCCCCCATACAACATGTACACGTGTACACACACTAATTTGTTGGGTTTCTGGATCTCAATATATACATACACAATTTCTTGGGATACTGCTTCCCAGATGTCTAAGTTCATGTTTTCTTTTTTTCACAACATTAAAGCAGTCATATTTTAAGCAGCTCCTTCAGTCCTACCAAGTGTCTTCCAATTTCAGTACGCCGTTTCATCTACTAAATGTGATGTATGGCTTTCAATCATTAGCAAAAATGGCAAACGTTTCCTTCTAGGCATTCCGCATAAAAAGGCAGACTAAAATGGACATTGTACTGCCACCTGTGGTACTCAATACCATCCTTTTTTTTATTTTTTTTGTAAACTCCATTTCTTAAGCATATCTTTTTTCAATGACTCCTACAATGATCCCATGGACAGCCACCACTACCCACAGAGTTTTCAGGGCAAGGATGGAAAAGAAAGTAGGTTTCCAGGTCTTTATTCTGTATCTCACTCACACACACACACACACACACACACACACACACACACACACACACACACACACACACACACACCTGGGTCACCTTCATTTGCCTGAAAGTTCATTTGCCCGACAGAAATTTCAGGCAGCCCATTTGCCTGACAATTAGACAAAGGCAAGTAAAAGGTATATGTCCCTTTCTCCACAGTAGTACAATCCTGGAGTTAGAATATATAGTTGGGGGGTGTGGGGGGGGGTGAAGCCCCCCACCTACTTTGGTTTTAGTGAACAATAAAAACCCAAACTGGACAATATAAAACCAAAGTAGGTGGGGGGGATTTTCCACCCCCCCCAACTATATATTCTACCTCCAGGATCGCACTACTGTGGGTAAAGGGACATATACCTTTTACTTGCCTTTTTCTAATTGTCGGGCAATTGGGCTGCCTGAAATTTCTGTCGGGCAAATGAACTTTAGGTGAAATGAAGGTGACCCTCACACCTATACATGTGTTCTACAGTCTACTTAATGTTTTACCAGCACTAGGAACTAAGACCTTTTCCAAGTCTGTTAAATTTGTTTACTAACTCAGTGGGTTTGGCATAACCAAATTTGTCAAGGCCAGTAAGGTGCAATGAAAATGACCTTCTCTTCAACCTTGCAGCTTTCTGAAGAAACTTGGGAATTAATGGAGTGGAAGGATATGCATAACAGAGACCGGGGGGCCAATCATGAAGTAGAGTATCCCTCAGGGATTTGCCCTGTGGGGTGATTAGGGCAAAGTAGCTGCTGTACTTGTTGTTCAGGAGGGACACAAATAGATCTCAGCAAGGTTGGCCCCATTGTCAGAAGACTGTGTTCACTATCTTGTTGTTGAGGGACCATTCATGAGGTAGAAGAATGCACCTGCTCAATTTGTCTGCTATCACATTAAAATTCCCTGGAATGTGTATTGCTAAAAGAAAGCAGTTGGAAGAGATCGCCCACTGCCACACTCTGAGAGCTTCTCGACACAATGGGTAGGACTTGTTTCCTCCCTTTTTGTTGATGTACCAGATGACCAACATGTTATGCGACTGTACTGCAACTGTCCCCAAAGGGGCAGCATTCTGAAATGCCTACAATGACAACAGCATTGCTCTCATCTGTAGGACATTTATATGCAAATTGGCCTCCTCGGGGGACCAGGTGCCTTGGACTGTATTCCTCAGATAATGTCCTCCTGATCTTAGCTGGAAAGCATCAGTAGCCACTATGGCCTTGGGCTGAGGGGGGATGAATGGACAACCTTGCAGAACCTGGTCTGAATGAATCCACCATTTCAATCTTTCTTGCAGATATGAGTGATTCTTATATTGTAAGATACAGGTTGATAAAGAATCGACTGTTGAACAGCTAACATCCATTGAGGAATTTTCATACAAAACCTGGCCAGTTATACTAATGTTATTCCTGCTGCCATCAATCCTAGAGCCTGAAGGACCAGCTGAGCTGAAATTGTTGCAAATTATCACTTTGACTTGGAATCTTATAATCTGAGTTCTTAGTAATGGAAGGGAAGCAATGACTGTTTTTGCATTGAGAATTGCTCTTATAAACTCTGAGTTGGTTGCAGATGAGATTTGTCATAGTTTATGATTATCCCCAGAAGACAGAAAGTCTGGAGAACCTGGTCTATTGTACATATGAGCTGATGCCTGGTCAGAGTGGTAATGAGCCAGTTCTCCAAATATGGAAACACTCGAAATCCTTGCAGTCTCAGATGAGCTGCTACTACTGCCATGCACTTGGTAAACACCCTGAGGGCTGTGGTGAGTCCAAAGTAAGTACTCTGAATTGATAATGAATTGATCCCAGCTGGAAGTGTAAGTAAGTACCTCCTGGACAATTTGTTCAACTTTAAGTGATAGTACACATCCTGAATGTCTATAGAGCATATCCAGTTGTCCTTGCCCAGAAAGGAGAGAATGGACTGAACTGTGACTATCCAAAACTTGGTTCTTTAAACTGTCTTGTTTAGCTTGGAGAGATCCAGGAGTGATTTCCAGTCCCCTGTTTTCTTTGACACCAAAGAGAACCTAGAGCAAGTTACGGATTCTATATGGTCTGGCGGGACCTCTTAGATGACTTTTTGCTAGCAGATTTTGTATCTGAATTGCTGCTTGTTCCCTCTGACTGGGTAGAACATCGGGGATTTTCCTTGGGGTTGGGAAGAAAGGGAAAAGGGTATAATATAGCCTCTGGAAATAATCCTCTGCACCCAAGTATCTTTTGTTATATCTAGCCATGCTTCTGGTGCAGGAAGAGTCATCTCTGACTTGTCTCCATAGGTGGACAATCTGGCCTCCTTTCAAGAGCGCTGGTAGGGTTTGTCAAAGAAGGATTCTCTGGAACCCTGGTTTTGTGGGCCACCTCTGCCATGGGGGCATCGTCATCCATTAGAGTTCCTTCCTCTGCCTTTTGGGAACATCCTCCATGTGTGCCTTAAAAAGGACTCTGAGACTTATTGAACCACATTTTCTGACCATTTTGTTGATTCCCTGAAAAAGTTCTTTGAGGAGTTGAAAAACGCAAGCCCATGGCAGACAGGGTCTTTCTGTTGTTTTCACACCTGGACAGAGTGTCTTTTACTTTGGGGCTGAATAAAGACGTTCTATCAAAGGGAGCATTGACAAAAGAAGACTTGAAAGGCTCTGCAAACTCACAGAGGCGCATCCAGATTTCCTTATTGAAACACCTGAACCTACTGCCCTTGAGGTTCCTTCCACTATGTGTGAGATCAACCTCATGGATAAATTAGATATGGATTGTAAGGTCATCAGCTGAGAACTAACACATGCCTGAACATCATCAGAAACAGCACCTGAGAGGATATTTGATAACTCCTTGATCAAATCCCTCGGTAACCTAGTAAAGTGTGCCAAATAGTGCACAGACTTCAAAGCAAAGGTCGCTGAAGCATAGACACACTTCCCAAATCTATCACCCTCAATTCCCTGTTGGGGGATGGACAGTGGAACTTTCCTCAGCTAATTCCTTCTTGGTGGCTGCTGCAATGACCATGGCATCAACAAGAACTCCTTTCTGCCAAAACTGCCTATCCACAGGTGGTGCCATTATCCTATCTGGTCTAAGAGGAATGGGCTCTTTGGTGTCAGGGTACTTTCAATTCCCACTGTGAGATCAAGTTGATGAGCTCATCAGCAGACAGCCCAGGAGGTACAGGGTCCAGTGCCAAAAGCCTCCAGGAGAACAGATTCCTTAGACGTAGGGCTGCGGGACATCCAACCAACTCTCTGCTTAAGGATTTCTAGGATGTCTCAAAGGGGACATCTTCAAGTGGTGATTGTGGGGACCCTTTACCATGTTCTAGGGAGGTATCAGATTACAATTCCCTGGGAGGGAGCCTGGGGTGTTGGTACTGGTTGTCCCTGTGGAAAAAGATGGTGAAGCTCTGAGCACTGACACATCATGGCAGAGGACTTAGGGTCCAATGGGGAAGGATCCATCAGAACTGTCAAGGCAGAAAATAATCTCCTTGCAGCCTTGTAGGCAGAGTGGTTTGGACAGAGAGATGCTGTCGGATACAGGAAGACAAGCTTCTGAATCAGAGGCCTCCCTGCTTTGACGGAAAAGCCTCCGAGGTGGAAGCCAGAGCTGAGCTATCCAGTGCCAAGGCTCTGAGGTGCAGAGACAGTTCCAAAAACTTCAGAGTCAAATGCAACACCTCGATCTGATCCAGATCTGAAGGTTCCACAGCCCTCAGAGAAGACCTTGGATCCAAGGATAAAATTATCATTGGATCTGAGCCAGACAGATCTGGACAACTCGGATCCAAAAACTCTAAAGCTACAAAAGTCAGTGGAGGAATCTGTAATGGAGGAGCAGTAGATACATGGATCTCCTGACCCAGAGTGGTAGGAGCCAAAGGAACACCAATATAGCTCTTCCCAAAGAGAATCTTCTTAACTAGTCTCTCGACATCTTCTTCTGTAAGGCTTCTAGAAGAGTGAATGGAGTATATGGATGGAAACGTAGGTCTTTTTAAGAATAGAGAAGGTACCCTGTCAGGAACCAGATCCAGATATGGAGTGCAATGTGTTCTCGGTAGAAATTTGGTAGTTTGAAGGTCAGGTTCGGTTTGCAAAGGATCAGATGAAGTTGAATCTGAGAGCTTAGACTTTATCAGATCTGACAGAGAAGGCATCGGATCCAATAATTCTTCCTTAGCAGGATATTGCACTTTTGCCTTTTTCAGATCTGTGGTTGAGACCGGGTGCTTACGAGACCTCTTCCTCCAGGAGTGTGAAGCTCAGGAGGAGGAAGATGGCTTAAGAGAACAGGATTTTTTTTAATTTTAGCAGTTTTTAACTTAGAAAAAGATGAACCCTCCAATAAAGCTTCCCCAAAAGAAGGAAGGAGACCTTTTAGGATAAGCTTGCTTTTGGATTCCACTAACACGCAAGGATTAAAACCATGACAAATAAAGCAATCCCCTTGTAAATGGAGAGGACATAAACAGTATATACAAAGTGTGTGGGCATCAGAAATTGGCAGCTTGTGCCCACACTTCATACATTTTTTAAAGCCTGCCAGTTTATCTGCCATTGCTAACCAAATACTAATACAGAAAAGTTTTTTTTTTAAAATAGGAAAAAAAAGAGAAATAGAGAAAAAAGAGACAGAAATACCAACTATAGTAACTAAGCTACAACAGTGCCATAGAGGGAAGGGAGATACTAATAATAGTATATAAGAGGTACAGAAAAAGTTGTACGATAGATGGAATAAAATAGAAGAAACAACAGGGATAGTAACATACAGAATTTTTTGAAGAAAAATTGGGAAAACATCACACTTATCTAGCTAACGCCCAAGAGACATTGAAGACCACATCTTTTGCTTTAAGTGGCAAACGAGATCTGGGTTAATTGGCTTTGGTGCATTATGGGTAAGGAAGAAGCTTGAGACTTTTTGGTTGCCACAAGCATTAGCAACGGCCGAGTTGGATCCCAGGAATCGGATCCAAATCCATCAGTTAAGGATAGAATGAAAATTAACAATTGTACCATATCCATTTAATACAGTGAATCATTTGTGTTTTTTGCAGGATATGACTTTCAACAACAGGGAAAGGTGGTAACTCCTTCCTCTGTGAATCGAGTGGGGTCTTCATCCTTGTCCTATGCACCACTATTTCTTCAGTTTGATAAGTATCTCTTCTCTCCTTTCTTGAAGACTGAATGAAAATACTTATTCATTTAGCATCACTGTTTCTTTTTCTGATATTTTTGTCTATTCAACCTATGCCAGTTTTTCTCACTGTTGATGGTACTGCTTGTTTATTTCCCTCTTCTTAGGCTTCAGCACTTATGCCTGCATTACCCATTTTTTCAGTTTAATACATTACCCTGTGTTACTTTTTTTATATATATTTTTTAAAATATTCCCTAGGTCATCATCTCTGAAGCCACTTCATTTCAGAAGTGTTTATTTGTTTGATTTATTCATTCATTCATTCATTCATTCATTCATTTTATGTAGTCTTGATGGATTTCCATGGTTCTTCAACTCTTTCTTTGTATATTTTACTTAAAGGTTTACTGACGCACAACTTCATTTTGACAAAGTCTTTTATCCTGAAGTTCAGACACTCCAGTTCTGATTAGATTAAAAATACCCATTTGTTAACCAGATAGGCCCAATGAATAAACAATCCCTTTTCAGGGGTGACCAGGGCACAATGCCTGCTTAAGTGAATTACTCAAGGTCACATAGTAGGAAAATGATGACTGAGGATATCAAAACTTGTACCACAAGAACTGTAGCTCACAGCCTTAACGCTCTGCTTAGATTTGTCTTTTGATGCAGGAGAACCACAATGGTGATCACCCATTCTCATATGGCTGCCTACTTTCAGGACTGAGATTCTGCCTGTCTCTCCCTCTGTCTTTATGAGAACAACAAGCCAATAATTACCCTGTCTTGAGTAGGGTCTAGTATTAGCATCAGACTATCATCTTTGATCCTTGTCTTAGTTGTGGCTGTAGTCAAAGTGTTCTGAATTACTTTTAGACATAGTAAAGCTACCCTCATCAACAACCCCCAAATTTTCACCATTTTAGGGATACACTCTATTATTTTCTTGCCTTTTTTCTTCTCAAGAAGAGCAACAGGGTCAATAATATGGTAATTGTACAAATGGGTCTGGAGTGGAACAGTGCCAAAAGCATTTGTACTTGCCAGATTACACTATCTATTCACTGTCATAGACTCTTCCTCAGACAAATTTTATTTTATGTTAAATTTAAATTTGTTTACTTGGGTACTGCGCTGATCCAACTGGACCAGTTTCAGACTCAGTCTAGGAGTTACACTCCCAATACAGCAATACTTTTTTACAGTAAAAATATAAAATAAGTACACCGAGGTAGACAAGTGCAATGTAAAATGGAAGTATAAAAATAACTCACCAGGTATATCATGTTGCTAAAATATACAATGCAATAAAATAAATCAAATTCACAAGGTGGCATAAAAACAAAGGAAATGTTTGAGAAAGAATGCAGAAATAAATAAATTAGGCACTTCAATTAAAATTTTGTCCAAAATAATACTTCATTTACATATTAGAAATTATATTGTAGGTAATGCTTATTATTGATTTAAAAAGGGTGGCAATTTTGGAACTTAAAATATTTGAGGGTGAGCTACATGCATAGCAGGTGATAACATTTTGGTGGAATGGCTTAAACCAACAATTGGCATTAGAACTTGTATTAGGGGAGAATTATCAAATCAAATAACTCCATTGTGTGTGAAGCACATATATTGTATTTCATTATGAAGAAAGGCTTTATAATTTGCACAAAAATATATGTGTAAGTCCAGATTTTTAAAGAGAGCAGAAGTGACTCAGAGTTTAGGTCCTAATGCCTACTGCAGCGAAGTTTATTGTAGGGTGTGTGTAAAGTTGGAGAATAACTTGGAAGGGACCTGAGTTTTTATCAGAGTTCTGAGTGAGAGTTTACTTGCAATGCAGGGGAAGGATTATTTTGCTAAACTGAAGATAGCCTTGAAGAGTTTCTGCAGTCCGTTGTTCAGTAAGCCACTTTATAAAATAAGAAAAGGCAAATGTAGTCTCCACAGCTTCTTCTTTCAGCTTTTCCCAGTTAGGGGTCACCACAGCAGATCACCTGTCCGCTCGTGATTGGCAGTAGAGTTTTACAGTGTCGAGTTGCCAGCCCGGCGCCCAACCATCCACGGAAGGCACACACACGGACGCACTCACGCCTAGGGCCAATTTAGTGTGTCCAATCCACCTACAGCATGTCTTTGGGATGTGGGAGGAAACCGGAGCACCCATCCGAGGATCTAACCGAAGAACCTTTTGCTGTGAGGCGACAACACTAACTGTTGCACCACCATGAGCTCAGTCTCCACAGCTAAAGACTACAAATCCACCAGTTCCAAAAGACACTTTATTAACAAAAATAAATCACTGTGTTGGCGCTTTCATTTAAAACCATGTTAACCTTCATCAGACATTTTAAAATTTGTTACATCGCATCCTTTTGTACTGCCACTTCATTTTTCATTGGACACTCAGTATGAATGACATGCATATGTAATAACCTAATAAATATTAAGTAGATGTATTGATTATTGTTAAAGATATATATTAAAAAATAGTAAAATACGTTGGATTTGCTCATATATCCCTAAAAGTATTATAAATAGATCAAATAATAAATATGACTATAAATGGGTAGTTAAAATATTATAAATATGTCATATGAATACATTATAAATACATGCAAAAAATTCATGTAAAAAATCATAAAATTACATAAACAATGCATAGGAAGTAAATGCATAAAGAAGATAAAACAACTTCATAACGAATTGCACATTAATTAATTTTCTTTCTTTGCAGTGCCTTCAGTTTTAAAACTGGTGCAATAGAGCTACATTCATTAATTCCAGACCAGTTATCTGCCTGTACTCTGATTTGCCATTTTAATTCTTTTAGCTCTAACTGCACCCCCCCATGGTTGTTTTTCTTCAACATTCACATGGTCAATGGCCATATAAGAAAAATGGTGACTATTACGTTCAGAAATGTGCTTTGCTAAAGCATTATTTGGATTATTTTTCTTTATAGCATACTCATGTTCATATATTCTTTGGACAAAACGTCTCAGTTTTTCCAGTATAAAATACTGGACATGAGTTGCACACAGCTAAATACACAACTGCCTTAGAATTGCAGTTCTATTTACCTTTCAATGAATATCTTATATTTCTTAGATAAAAATTGTCACCAATGTTTACTTTATGGCACGCCCCACATCTTGTCATACCTAAATTCAACTGGGCAGGCATATAGATGACTTGTTTAAAAATATCCTTAAAACTCTTGCCTTTCTGGTACACAATATTTGGTTTCTCATTCATGTGGTTCCTTATATAGGGGTCTTCTGTTAAAATAGACCAATTTTTTACAAATACATTTTTGATTAACTTATGATCATGAGTAAACGTAATAACTAGGACTTTAGTAAAGTCAGACTTATTATGTGTTCCACAATTTTGCTCATACTGCACAACAGACACATCACTATAAATCGGACTGATGACATCATGAGTGATCTTGGATTGATCCAAGATAGGTTTAAAATGACCATTCAATCTTTTACTGGTTATTTCCTGAATCAATGCATCTACAAATTTACTAGGATATTTCCTATTAAGAAACATAATACACAGAGTAATACATTCATCCAAAAATTCATCACATTTCATTACCATCTGGGCTGCCCTAACAAGTTGTCCTTTGACAACAGATCTTTTTTGGTGCTCTGGATGTGAACTACTATAATGTAAGAAACAGTTGGAATAGGTTGCTTTCTTATGGATGATGTCTGTGTACATCTCATTAACCCTGTCTTTTTCTAGGTGAACATCCTAATAATTCATATATTCAGCACTGATATCCCAAGTGAACTGCAAAATCTCAGTAGTGCCATTTATATATACAAGAAATTAATTCAATAACTCCTGTGCCCCTGTCCGTATAATACTGATGTCATCCTGAAATCTATGGTAAGACTTTAAACATGTCTTAAACTTGAATTGAATATAAAATTCCTTTCCCAATAGGCCACCACCATGTTTGCATATGCTCCCTCACAAGGTGACCCCATGACGATGCCTTTTTTTCTGCAGGAAATACTTCTTGTTGAAAGTAACAAAATTATTGCTCAAAACCATTTCTAGTAGTTCCATAATAAGGTTAGTTGTCTCATGCCCAACTTTATGATGGATAAGCATCTCATTAACCCATTCTAAACCTATGGTCTATGGAATTACTGTATAAAGATCACATACATCTATTGTTACCAAGATGTCATTATGGTCAAATTGAATATCATTCATATGTTGTAAAAATGGCCACAAATCTTTACATATTTGTGATTCTTTTCCTAAGATGTTCTTGAGCTCATAATCTATATATTTCGAACATGCAGAAATAATGGAATCCCTTCCATCCACTAATGGGTGCATGGGGGGATCAAATATACATTTGTGGATTTTAGGGGTTCCAAAAAAAGACAGGGATTCTTGGGGTAGTTATATCCATATAGTTATATAAATCCAAGTTAATCAGTCTTTCCAAAAAAATATTATTTAATTGTTCGTACATTTTTCTATAAGCCCCATTTAACTCATTAAGAGAAACTTCAACACAAGTGTCTGTGTTTAAAATATGACTCAATCTCATATTATAAGTATATTGACTTATAATAACTGCTCCTCCCCCTTGTCAGGTTTCATAATCCTTACATCTTCACTTTTTAATGTTTTTACAATATTTTGTTCTCTTTCATTCAAGTCTGATGTAAAATTTGCCCTCTTATTTAATCTATTTATACACTTCAACTCAGTTTCACACATATTTTCATATGTGATTAGTCTAGGGTGCAAGGGGGGATTGTATATGCTACTAATACTAAATTTACTTCTCTCATTGTCTATGTTATTTTGATAAATTAAAATTGAATTTCCTTAAAAAAACTTTCAAATCAGTCATGGTATTGGTGAAGTCAAAGGGACTTGTTGGTACAAATGTTGTACCTTTAGATAATACATCAGCCACATGCTTATCTATGTGTATGTTTGACAAGTTATACACTTTAAAATCTCCTTTTGAATTATTTACAATCACATTAGTATTTACATTTACATTAGTATTATCACAATGCTGTTGGTTGATGCATACTTGAGAATACTGTCATAACTGATGGAATGGGGGTCCAGCCTATCACCGCAATCATTGTTTAAGTTCTCCAGTGTTTGGTTTTTGGCCTGCCTCTTGAAGCCCTGTTGATTGATTGTACATATTTTGGAGGTTATTTTTATTTCTTAGTCGTTCCGATCTCCTTAACTCAGGAAACTCCTGGTTATACGGTCGATCATGTTCTGGCTCACCATCTCTACTGTTATTTGCATCATTGTTACTGTTACCAGCATTGTGGTAAAATCTATTTTTCCTTTGCCCCCCTGGTGGTTTTGGGTAGGCAGTACCATTAGCATACTGGTTTAAGTCCCTTTCAAGCTTTTCCATCTTACCAGTTTCTAGTTTTAACAATTGTTTGTCAATACTGTTGTATATCCTTAGGATTTCATATTTAGTGCTTTCGTAGGATGAGTCATCCCTAATGTCTTTGTCCAAAACAGTCAGTTCATTAATCAGGACATCTATATCAAATTGGTTATATTTAATAATAATGACAAGAAACTCTTTCCCACATTTCTCAAACAATTTTAGCAAATCCATATGCAAAGGAGAGTTATTAACTAGACCAGTAGAGTAGCGCCAAAACCACAAACCATTTGAAATAATGTTCAGCTTGTTACACTCTCTCAAATATGCATTCTCTAATTGAAGCTTTCTGCATTTGGCTAACTTGCTATCAAATGGATTGAGCTTATTATCAATTAAATCAGTACCTTGAGATTGTCCAGTTGAGAAAGCGAATGCTGACCCCAGCCATTCTCTTAGTGCTGGTAATTCCCTTCTTCTTCTGCCATTATCGGCGTTCCTGTGTTCTCTATTCAGTGTGCATGCTCCTGTATGTGCACTCACTTCCTGCTGCGCTGTATATGAATGGCTTACAGCTCCAGGTTCACTACTGTGAAAACCAGAGCTGTTATTGCCAAAACAAAGTGGCGTTAAATTAAAATCCATAGATAAAGTCTCTCTGGGTGCACTGAGTTTACAATTAGATGTAGCGTGCTCCGGAGACTTAATCCATTCATATAGTCCATCCACACGTTTACTCAAGATCATAAGTTAATCAAATATGTATTTGTAAACAAAATGGTCTATTTTAACAGAAGACCCCTATATAAGAAACCACATGAATGAGAAATCAAATATTGTCTTAAGGATATTTTTAAACAAGCCATCTATATGCCTGCCCAATTGAATTTAGGTATGAGAAGGTGTGGGGCATGTTCATTGGTTCATTGATTAGTACTAAGCTAACTGCCCTTGCGAGCCATTTTAAGCCTAGCCAATTATCCTTTGTGAGACTCAAACCCTGCACCTTGTGTTTGCAAGGCAAACACCTTAACCATCAGGCCACCCTCCCAACCCCTTGGTTCCATAAAGTAAACATTGGTGACAATTTTTATCTAAGAAATATAAGATATTCCTTGAAAGGTAAACACAACTGCAATTCTAAAGCAATTGTGTATTTAGCTGTGTGCAACTCATGTCCAGTATTTTATACTTGAAAAACTGAGACACATTTTGTCCAAAGAATATATGAACATGAGAATGCTATAAAGAAAAAGAATCCAAATAATGCTTTGGCAAAGCACATTTGTGAATGTAATAGTCACCATTTTTGTTATATGGCCATTGACCATGTGAATGTTGAAGAAAAACAACCATTGGGGGGGGGGGGGGTGCAGTTAGAGCTAAAATAATTAACATGTCAAATTAGTGTACAGGCAGATAAACTGGCCTGGAATTAATGAACGTAGCTCTACTGCGCCAGTTTTAAAACTGAAGGCCCTGCAAAGAAAGAAAATTAATTAATGTGCAGTTCGTTATGAAGTTGTTTTATCTTCTTCATGTATGTGCTTCCTATGCACTGTCCATGTAAGTTTATGATTTTTTACATGAAGTTTTTACATGTATTTATAATGTATTCATATGACATATTTATGATGATATTTTAAACTATCCATTTATAGTCATATTTATTATTTGATATATTTATAATACTTTTAGAGACATATGAGCAAATCCAACATATTTTACTATTTTTTAATATATATCTAACAATACTCAATACATCTACTTAATATTTATTAGGTTATTACATATGCATGTCAATCATACTGAGTGTCCAATGAAAAATTAAGTGGCAGTACAAAAGGATGTGATGTAACAAATTTTAAAATGTCTGATTAAGTTTAACATGGTTTTAAATGAAAGCACTAACACAGTGATTTATTTATTAGCTTTGGAGACTGAGCTACATTTGCCTTTTCTTATTTTATTTAGTTTGTGTTTGTTTTTCGTTAGTTCAGCAGTAAGCCACTTTGCCTTTTCAAAGGATGAGCAATGATGCTCATATCAGGTTGATAAATCTACAGATTTTGTTTGAAATGGTTTGAATACAGGAACATTTTTTTTCTTGGGGTTTGAGGCAGTTGTACAGAATCAATACTTGAGATGAGCCAGCAGTATACCTTTTCCAACTGCCATTCTACCTTCAGAGGAGAGAATCTTTCCATGACATGAATGGTGTATTTGCTTTAGATTTAATTAAGTCAAGGTGGAAGTGGAAGTTCTAATTTTGGTCAGATCACATCCCTAGACATTTTAAAAATGAAGTGGTTTCTAGCAGTTAGAGAATGTTATCTTTAAGGGTCCAGTTTCAGGGAAAAGACACATTTTTGTCTTTTGCGGAACATGCTAGCCTTTGGCTTTGGCTGTATTTAGGAACAGCTTTATGTTTTGTAGCAAGCCAGTCACCATATTTTGATTCTTAGGGGCCAGACCTGTAAATAACTGTGTCATCTGCATAAAAGATTATGGGAAGGTAGGGAATATCTGTGGGTACGTGTTAATAAATATGGAGAATAAAATAAGGGTGAATATACAGCCTTGACAAAATTCAATATGAAGGGGGATAGGGATTAGAGGTAGAGGTTTCCTTATTAACCCTGAAAGAGATGTCTAAAATATCATCATAAACCCATAATGGCTTTCTGATTAAGTTCTGCTTCTAAGATAGTGGTTTTGAGCAGAGTGTGGTCAACTAATTTAAATTCCTTGATTATAATTATAAATATACATCTTATTAAGTTCCATTTATCCATGTTTAGCAGGATATTATCTGCTACTGTCTAAAGGGCAGTGAGACTACTGTAACAGTCCAAAAACCTTGTTCGTGAAACAACAGTAATGAATATTTTGTATTTGTGTGACTAGGTGTCTGCATACAAGTTCTTCCATCAGCTTTTCTAGTCTTGGTAGGATGGATGTTGGGTGGCAGTTAGCAGTCAGTGTGGGTTATGTACCTTGGGAATTAGTTCATTATCATATTTTTCCAGATAGAGGGCATGAAGTTGTGACAAATGGACAAACTGAGTAAAGGAAAGATAACATATTATTTACACAATTTAAAAAAAACATAGTTGGAGTTTGCCACAATCAACAGGAGCACCACAGGAAGTCTGATAGAATGGTTTCTATTTATTTTCTTTTGTTTTGTATAGGTTCATAGGTGTGTACTAGTCTAATGGCCCTGGAGCCTTTACAAGCCTAGCCCATAGAATTACCCTGACATTATGTCACCCAACCTTAGTTCCCAGTGCCTCTGTCAATTAGAGCCACTGGAGTGATCCCCGGGGTGAATTTTCGATTTCCCATCCACTCATCAAGATTTCTCTTGAAGAGGGCCAGTAAGGTGCTCTGCTTGACATATATGGGAGGTCTATTCCATAGCATGGGCAGTCTCTGTGTTATGAACCTGTCCTTCCAGCATGTTCTGTTGATTGTGATAATGAGGTTGAGGTCTCTGGAGCGTGTGGTGCGGAGGGATTGGGATTTCTTTAGATGTAGCATTTCTAAAAGAGCTGGGTCAGACATGGCTTTGTAAGTCAAGCAGAGATCACCTCTAAGTAGGCGATATGAAACAGAGAATAGTTGGAGTTTTTTTGCGTTTGTAAATATAGGACAAGTGTTTAAGGCCTAGGATCCTCTTTGTGAGGTACTTTTGCGGCTTCTCCAGTTGTTGCAGATGTCTAGTGAGGTACATGCCAAATGGGGCATTGTACTCAATGACTGCCCTAATGAGGGAAAAGTAGAGGGAGACAATGCCCTCCTTCTTCCTGTTTGCAAAACCCTTGGTAATGAGATGTGCCACATAGAAGGACTTTCTGACCACAGTGGCAATGTGGTGGTCAAAAGAGAGGTTGCTGTCAATCTGTGTTCCCAGATTTCTTACAATGCCTTCTGTGTTCAGTTTACTACCATTGATGTGGTAATTCAGGGGAACCAGGTTTTTCCCAAGGGGTATGATGACACATTTTTTGGCACTGAGCTTAAGGCCATGGTTCTGACATCAGTTGTTGGTCTCAGTGACTTGCAATAGTCTGCAAACTTTGTCAGCCAAAGTCCCTTTGTGTTGGCCTGGACTTCAGAAAAGTAGATACCAAACAGGAGAGGAACCCAGACCAAATCCTGTGGGACTCCACTCATGACTGGTCGGCAGTCTGACTTGGAGTTAGAACCCACAGTGGGAAAGTAGCTATCTGTGAGCCAGTTTGCAACCCACCTAGTGATATAGGGGTTGATGCCTAGCTTAGTGAGTTTTTCTATGATTCCTGAGTGGGGAATGGTATCAAAGGCCTTGGCCAGATCAAGGTAGGCTGTTTGAACCACCTTGCCTTCACCCACAGCTCTGGTGACTGACTCAAAGAAGTCGACCAAGTTGAGCAGGCATGATCTACCCACACAAAATCAAACTGTGTAGGATCCAGAGTTTGGAGATTTCCTATATCCTTGTTTATTAGATCCATGATGATGCATTCCATAGCTTTGCATATCAAACTCGTCAGGCTAATGGGGTGATAGTTCCCAGGGTCTGTAGTTGCTCCTCCTTTGTGGAAAGGGATGACTGTAGCAGTGCGTCATTTGGTAGGGACAAAGCCTGAGGTTCGGCTGTGATTGAACAGGGCACACAGGTGAGGTGCTAATTCACTCTGTAGTTCATGTAGAACACAGGCAGGGATATTGTCAGGTCCCACAGAAGCTGTATTCTTGGCCTTGGACAGTACTGCTTTAACCTGTGCAGCAGTAATACTGGGTGCTTGTCAATCTACTGGTATTGTGATTGGTCTTTTGGGGGGGGGGGTAAAGTTGGCACTGAATCTGGAGGCCATTATATTGGCAATATCTGTTTTGTCCCGGTATAAGAGGTACCACTGTGCAGTAGCTCAGAGCAAATCTGGGAATTGCCGTGGAGATTCTTTACATAACTATAGAAGGCCTTGTGGTTGTTTTTACTATCTGCTGCAATTCTGTTTTCATAGCTAGCTTTAGAGGATTTGATGAGGGATCTCAACTTTTTGTTGAGGCTGATAAGGGAGTTTTTCCAGTCATGGAACTTTACCTTAATCCACATCAATTTCCTCCTTCTGTTGTAGAGTTTGTTTATGGCAAGGGACCACCAGATTAGCTTCCTTTTTTTGGAAGAGAGCGTCTTGGTTCTATTAGGTATGGTGAGAGCCATGTATTTGTGTATGTGTTCGTACAGTAAACTGGTGTAAGATTCAGTGGTCATGCAACTATTCTCCATTTACATGCATGCTGTGAAGTTAGCCACCTCTGTTTTTAGGAGCCCAAAGTTATCTTTGGAGAAGTTTTTCATGGCAGTTACCTTTGTGGGGGGGGGGGGGTGGATTTCCAAGGTGATTAGTTTGTGGCTGGATCTAGCCAGGGAGGAGTTGACTATTGGTGTAGAGCAACGGTCGACCATGTTAGTAATGACCAGGTCAAGGATGGTGCTATCTCTAGTGGGGGTAAGAACTAGCTGGTCCAGGGCATTGGAATTAATGAATTCCAGGAAATGCTGGGCAAGTGTATTGGTGCATGAGTAGTTTTCCCAGTTAATGGAGAGATAGTTGAAGTCGCCAAGTATGACAGTGTTAGGTTGGACCTTAATATTTTCCAGGGTGCTTAGGAATGTGGAGTGTGAGTCTTGGGACCAGGTTGGGGAACTATAACAGGCTACGATCTGAATCGCTATCTTACCCAATGTTAGCTGAGCTGCACCTGAAGTATCTCAGATGCGTTATGTTGGGCTATCCAGTCTGGAGGTATGCGCACACTTTATGAATATGGAAACACCACTGCCTTTGGAGCTTCGGTCCAAGTTCTGGGGCTGAAAGGTGTGGAATGCATTATAGCCTGGTAGTGCAGGGGTGCTTTCTGCTGCCTAGAACCAGGTCTCTGTTACAGCATAAATGTCGATGTTCTCCATTTTAAGGAGTGCTTCGAGCAAGTGCATTTTGAGATTTAGACTTCTAGCACTGAGCAGCATGATCTTCAGATTGCATTTGTTTGTAGCTGTTACGGTGGTAATTTGGTCTTTGGAACACCACCTAAAAAGGCACTATAAGGATGGCAAGAGCCTTGGCCAGTATCCAGAAGCCCAGGGGTGACAAATGCAGGCTATCTCTGGCAAAGCACCGAGGTCTATCAATCATGTCATCCCAGGCAGCCAGATACTGGATCCCCTTAGAATGACACCAGAAACTTAGCCAATTGCTGAAATCAATCATTTTCTGCTTGTACTGGTATCATTCTGGGTGATGGTAGGATGCTGCTTAGGGATAGGGTCATACCTGCCTGGGCTACATAATCTGAGAGCTCCTCCATGTCTCTTTTCATGTAGTCCAGGGATGTACATCTCAGGTCATTCACGCTCAAATATACAATGACAGAGTCATATTTGCACCTATTGTTGAGGGACCTGAGTGCATGTGTTATGTGGTGGATCCTGGCACCTGACAGGAAGCTGACTGTTACTTTCTCCTTATTTAACCTAGTGAGTGGGACATCAGTGTGCCTCACTACTGAGTCACCTATGACTATTCTGTTGGGCATGCTGTTTTGCCTTAGGGGCTTTGGTTGAGTGGCACACTGTTTAGGAGAGTTATGTGTCTTGTGATTAGTGTTGTGTTGTGGTGGTCGAGTGTGTTTCTGCCTTGGAGGTCTCTACTGTTTGTGTAGATTTTTAAGTAGAAGTAGAACAGAGCAATGAAAGAGGGTGGGTTGGGCAGAATTGTTTAACAGAGGTTGTAGGAATGAAGGAAGTTTAAAACTGAAAGTAGAAGTTACTAGCATATAGTAGACCATTACAATAGTAAAAAGTATGCTGGATTGGAGCTGCTATCTTAGCCAGTTAGAAGAATTATGGGTGCCTTAGAAGGGTAAATTGTTGAAAGCTGGTACAGGAAGCTTATTTGTCAAAGTATATTTTTGTTAGATTACATAAAAGAATTAATCTATTTTAATTATCGGGGTTTGGTGATAGTTTCCATTGTGCCCATGCTTCATCCTCAAGTGCAACAAGGCTTGTATAATCTGATGTTAAAGGAGAAAAAATATCCTTCAATGAAAGAAGTAATCTAGTAAATATTTTAAACGTCTGCTTGGGCTTTTCACAGCTAACATGATTTCAGATAATGTGTGCTAGGTGTGCTTTTAAATTAGAAATGTTTGGGGGTAACACTGGTCTAAAAGAAGTGTTTTTGAGGAGGATGCTTTTATGTAAACATTTGTATTACATACTCCTAAACTTCTTTTTTCAAGAATTCAGGCTGACAATAAAAATAATGAGGAGACAAAGGCCTAATTATCAGGGACAAATTTTAAATATTGCTCTAAGTCACTTAAAATATTAATGGAACAACAGCTTTTTGCATCAACATGATTTTAAAAACAAGAGGTAAAAAACTCTAATGTCTGGCACTGACTGACGAGTTTACCAAATTACAAGGGTCAAGTCAAAAATGACAGGCAAAATCTGAGAATGAGAAGCATTCAGTGGTGAGAGACCTGGGCACACAGGTTGATAGCAACCTTACCTTTGATCACTATGTCTCCACAGTGGTAAGAAGGGCATTCTAAATTGCTCATCTCATAAGTAATGGCATTGCCGCCAGAAAAAAGTTATAACCTCCCTATACTCTTCTCTCATCAGGCCAATAATCGAGTACAACTTTCCTTTTGGTATGTACCTTTCCAAGCACCTGCAGCAATTGAAGAGACCACAAAGGTTTCTCACAAGGAAAATTCAAGGTTTTCAACATCTGTCCTATGTGGCTCGGCTGAAATCACTCTCACTTTACTCCATTTCATACAGACTACTCAGAGGCGATCTTTGCCATGCATATAAGGCAATCTCTGACTCTGCTTTATTGGAAATGCTGCATATCAGTAAGTCCAATGGCTCACGGGTTACTCACTCTAAAGACTTTAACCTGCTATGTGACATTAATAGAACCTGCTGGATGGACATATTTGTCTCCCAGAGGTCACCACCCATGTGGAACAATCTCCCAATTCATGTAAAGCAGAGCACCTCTTTGGCCCTCTTCAAGCCTAATCTGGAAGACTGGATGGGTAACCATAAATTCACCCTGGGGGTTCCACCTGTGTCTCTCCTGGACAGGGACAATGGGTGCTGATCATGGAAACAAGGGAAAAACTTGTCTAGGCTTGTAAGGGCCCTAGGTCCATTAGCCTTGTAGCTTCCTATAATCCTATGAAAGAGAGATTTGTTCTCAAAGACACTACCCT
The DNA here is from genome assembly GCF_019279795.1 of Protopterus annectens. Taxonomy (NCBI): domain Eukaryota; kingdom Metazoa; phylum Chordata; order Ceratodontiformes; family Protopteridae; genus Protopterus; species Protopterus annectens. The sequence continues at coordinate 1,267,885,642 of NC_056739.1, read as the reverse complement.
TATCAAACATCAAGTAATGAGGTTTACAAGAAAGTGAGTGCAATTCAGAAATCCTTCTCACAGACCTAACTGCCAACAGAAAAATGATTTTCCAAGAAAATAATTTTAAATCTACTGTAGCTGGTGGCTCAAAGGGAGCTTGAGTCAAGGCTTGTAGAATGATAGTTATATCCAATGGAGGAGCTGGATCCCTTATAGTTGGCCTCAATAAGAAGGTTGCTTTCAGAAAATCTTTTTAAAATCTTCAGTGAAACTATGGGAATATGGTTATGTCTAATGTGGAAGTTGAAAATAGCTGCTAATTGAAATTTATTAGTTGAGAAACTACAGCCTTTTTGTAAAAGATCTGATAGGAAGTCCAAAATAGAAGGAAAGGTACTAAAAATGGATCAATCTCTCTGGAAGATGCCAAACAGAAAACATTTTTCATTTTCTGAGATAACCTTCCTTGTATTTAATTTTGCTGAAAAAATATGAGCCACCGAAGTAGAAAGCCTGGCATCCCTAGCCACCATTAAAAGTGGAGGAACCATGCAGTTAGCTTCAGGGTCTCTGGGTCAGGAAGAAGTTACCTGGATGGGTGACTCAGGAGGTCTGGATGGTAATCCAACATCCAGGGTGGATTCACCAGATGAGGCCAAAGGAAGGAGAAGGGGAAGCAAACTTGATGGGGCATAAATGGAGCCAGCTGGCTTTCTGAATAAATTTCTTTATTAGTGGTATGGGGTAAGCATACAAGAGTCTCAGAAGCCAACTGCATTCTAGAGCATCTCTTGGTGACTGACCATACAAGGGAATTACGGCAAAGTAAATGCTGCACTTGTTTCGGTACAAAGCAAAAAGATTGCAACAAGGTTGACTTCAGTGACTGAAGATATGGTTTGCCACTGTCTGACTGAGGGGCCGATCATGAGGCAGAAGAATAAAAGAATAGACCGGCTCAGTTTATCCACTAAAACACTGGAAGTCCCTGGAATATGTGTTGCTATGGGAAAGTGCCAGGAAGACATCGCCCATTGCCACACTCTCATGGCTTCCCAACATAGTAGATATGAACTTGTTGATGCACCAGACTACTGCCATGTTGTCCATCTGGATGGAAATCACACCTTTGGAGAGAGAGTCCTGAAAAGCCTGCAATGTCAGGAGGACTGCTCTCATCTTCAAGACACTAATGTGAAGACTGGCCTCCTTGTGTGACCAAGAACCTTGGACTGTCTTCCCTTTAAAATGCCTACACCACTCCAGATGAAAGGTATCAAAGGTTATTGAGGGCATCAGAGGAGATGAGGAAAATGGCTGACCTTTCAGAACTTCTGATGAGGTCAACCACCACCTGAAGTGAGATCTGTAAATAGGCATTAGACAAACTCAAGCATGAAGAGGATGTGAAAACTGGAATCACTGTGCTGATAGAGTTCATTGAAGGACTACCTTGTAGCATCTCATTAGAGGAATGTAATCATCAAAACCATTAGCCCTAGCAGCCAGACTATGAAACTTGCGGGAGGTGAGGGATGCTGGAAAACCTAAGCAGCGGACGGATGTATAAACGAGATCCTGGGTTCTGTGAATTTAGTTATTTGACTGCTCAGATCTAAGTGGCATCCGATGAACACTATTTCTTGTGCAGGAATCAAATGGCTCTTTGATCTACTGACTGTGATTCCCCAATTCCTGAACTAGCTGGAGTAAGAAGTCCCTTTGTTGGACCAGAAGATAACCTGGTTGGGATAGTAAGGAGCCAATCTAAATATTGGAACACTTGGAACTCTAGCTGCCTAAGAAGCCCTCCCACCACTGAAATGCATTTGGTAAACATGGGGGGGGGGGTTGTTGTGAGACAAAAGGGTAGTACTCTGAACTGGAAGTAATTGGATCCCAGCCTGAAAAGGAGAAATATCCTTGATTGTCTCACTATCCTTACATGGTAGTCAGCATCCTGGAGATCTACAGAGCATATCCAGTTGTCTTTTCACAGCAGAGGTAGAATGGAATGAACAGTGACCATTCAGTAGTTTGTCTGCTTTACAAACTAACTGAGGTGACATACGCCCAAAACTGGCCTTAGGTCCCTTGACTTCTTTGAAACTAAAATGAACCTGGAATAGACTCTGGATCCTAATTGGTCTGGGGGACCTTCTGAATGATACTTTTTTCTAAAAACTTAAGACCGCTGCTGTTGCAGATTCCATGTAATTAAATGGCATAATGGTAATCTTCTTCTTCACAATGGGAATCCTTCTCTTCTTTTGAGGAAGAGAAACAAAGGGAATAACCTCTGGTGATTATCCTCAGTGCCCATGTATCTAATGTGATGACCTGCCAGGCTTGAGGGTGCAGGGATAAGTGCCCCCTGACTGCCCTCAGAGTGCAACAGTCAGGTAATCCTTCAGAAGCTCTAGTAGGATTTCTCAGTAAAAAGACTGTAAAATCCCTAATTCTGCAGTCTGCTTCTACCTCTATGGTGATGTTTTGGCTAAACCCCTGAGATTTTCTGAACCACACCTTCTTCCCCTCTCTCTGGTTCCTGGAAAAGGTCCAATTGGTGGTGGAGATTCCAATGGCAGATTGGGTCTTGGTATCTTATTTGTTCCTGGTAAGTGTCTCCTTAACCTTTGGTCTGGAGAGTGTCAAACCATCAAAGGGGGCATAAGGCAGGATGTTTCAAAAAATTCTGCAAAGTCACACAATTGGATTAAGGCATGCAGGCGGATGGCTATGCCAGTTCCTGCTGCTTTAACCATAGCATCTGTGGCATTAGAAAGCAGACACATGGCTACATTGGACTTCAGTTGTAAGGCATACAACAGGCACTCCACTGTTTTCTGGATGTCCATTAGTAAGTTATCAGAGAGTATCTTGGTAAATTCCTTAGTCAAGTCCCTCTGGAAATGAGTGATGTGGGTAAGGTAGTTCAGCTCTCTAAGTGCAAAAGTCAGTTGGGAGGAATACAAATGTCTTCTCTTACATGTGTTTCCTAGGACCCTGTTTCCAAAGAATTTCTGGAACAGGGTCAGAATGACACTGGGAGCTAGCAGGGTGAGCAACTCCAAAGCTGAATGAAGCCAACTGTCCCTGTTGACCCAGATATGTGGAATCAGTGGCAGTGTCCAAAGGGGGTTGGGAAGGATCAGAGCATGTCAAAATTACCTCTTCTCTTAGCCTGGCAAGAACTCTTTCAAATGCCTCAACAGCCATGGCAGTAATCAGAGCCAAAGAGACAACCTTCCAATCTGAATAGGATGTGGAAAGGGCCTCCCCTGCTTTGAAATGCCCTGACTCCAAAGCTGACAACAGAGCCATGCTACCTAGTGCTGAAGCTCCAAAGGGAAGAAAGAGATTCAAACATTTCAGAATTGACTCACTCCCATGTCCAAATCTCAGCACTGAGGCTTTTGTTCCAAGACTCATCCCAATCCAATAAAATCCAAGTCAAGACAGTAAGGGACAAGGCTGTCGATTTCAATGTGGGTGCTCTGAGTAGGCTCACACCCTCTGATCAGATTAGAATAGGAGATACCAATGGGGGAGTAGTTAGACCTGTACCTGGTGCACCCAGAGGGGATGGCACTGAGAGAACAAATACTTGGATCTGCACCCAGAGGAATCTCCATTTCTGCCTTAGTAAGGCTCCTTGATGAACAAAAGGACCTCACTGACAACACCACTGAAGGTGGTCTCAAAGAACACCTCTCCTGCAGAAATGGTGACTGGAGCCGAGGATTTATCAGCTCCAGACAAAAGCAATGAGGAGGTATAGGTGAACAGATTTGAGAAGGTGTCAGATCAGTATGTTGCGATACTTTCAGCGCCAAATCCAAAAGTACAGATGAACACCATTTTCTTGTTTTAACTAACCTCTTGTCAGAAACCTTAAATGTCTCCTTTTCCTTGGCCTTCTCTTTCTCTTCCTCCTTTGGTCTAAATATTTTCCATTCTTTTGGATGGGGAAGCAGTAGGAGTAGGAGCCAAAGACTGAGAAGTAGTTCTGGATTAGGGCAGGAATCGGAGCTTTCAAGACTGCTTATCCCTGAGCCCCTGTAAGGTCCTGGTACTGAATGAGGTGCAAACCTTGCATTCAACATCCACACAAACAGAATATCTGCACACAAAGAGAATACACAACTTCGGTGGAATCTTGTGGCCACAGGCCATGCAGTTTTTTAAATTTTGGGACCTTATCAACCATGAATCCAAAACAAGGAGACCTACCACAAAGTTCCACAAAGTTCCACAAGTCCACTACAGTTAAATCCTCAAAACAACAATCCTAATGAAACAATTTATAAGTTTAATCAGACTTTACAAAAATAGTAGCAGTAAATAGTACCTAATAAAAGGGATATAAAGCTAAGTATGAAACGTTTTAAGATTTAAGTTCTTCTTTCTGTTTATGGGAAGGAGGTGAAAAATAGTAAAATGGAAGATAAAACAGAGAAAATTCCAAGAAAGGAACTAATAAGTAACCCTAAAGAAAAGCTTAATATATCAGAATCCTCAAATACACATCCTTGTAGATCAGACAGCAAACAAGATTTGAAGTAAATTAGGGGAATTATGGGTAGGGGAGGAGTCAGAACCCAGGATCCACAGCTTCTAAAAAGTGTCAAGGTCAGATCCAATTGGAATCAATAACCCAAAGGTGGAATCAGATGAAAAAGACATCATTGGACCTCAGCATACGGCACTGACATGACTACTTCTTCAGTCTTCAACTGTAACCGATGCTGTGCTTTAATCACTTTATTCAGATCACGTGCATCAATACAAATGTGAATCTTGTTGTGTTTTACAACAGCAGTCATACTATTCATAACTTCTTTTGGATCTTACTGCTTCTTAATGACACAAACTTTCCATTCACATCAGCTCCTTTTTCTTATACCTCCAAGGTTCTGACACTTTCCTAGGAACATGCATCACTGGCACATCAACATTTATTATTATGGGATATTCTCCTAGCAAACATCTTATGCCTATAAATAAATCAGCACAGTCATGAGGACTTTATTGTTATCACATTTTATAATACAGATAATATAATTATGACTGTGTTACTATTGCACTAAACAATTACTCTTTGCTTTCACACTGAATCCTTTTTACCATTACGTACTTGCTGCAAGCTAAGTGGAGTAAAATATTGGAAATGACATCTCTAAGTCTTAGCAATACCACTATATTTGTCTCTCTCCTACTTACATCTTCTTACATATTACCAAGCTAATTCTAATGTATAACATCAAATGTGCATACTCATTTGTAGTCCTGCCTGTAATTACTATAGAACAACTTTCTAAGGATGTAATTTATTTTTCATTGTACTGTGTCCAAAATTCATACTTTTTGTAATGTATATCATTTCTTTTGTAATGTTTTCATCAAGTATATTGTATTTGTATTGCAAATTGGAGCTTTTCTCCTTGGGTTGTCACTGAAAATGGGCCACTAGCTCAGTTGGACTAACCCAATTAACAAATGACAAATAAATAAATAAATAGTATCTGAAACAGAAAATTGTGCTTATTTATATATTCAAATGTCAACAGCTTTTGATCAAGTGGTTTACTTTGCACAACAGTGTACACAGCTTTCTATCCTGTGCCTTTTAACCATAATGCTCTAAAAATTACATTCAGACAAAATATTATACAATGCACCTATGTCTAGTTTAAATATGATGTTTTGCTTATTAATTCTCTGCACTTCTTATGTATTCTTTGTACTTCTTATTTCTGCTTCTAACTTGCAGTCTTGTATTGGTGCCCTAATGCATTTCTGGATTTAACTGTATCAGCTTGTCTTACTTCAAAAGCACCAGTATATTTGTTGATGCAACCCAGTTTCATATTTCTGTTCAAAAACATGCAATTATTTTGAAAATGTTATTGTTGTTTGTCTTTCAGCTTTTCCCAGTTAGGGGCCACCACAGCGGAACTCCGGTCCGCTAATGATTGGCAGTAGATTTTCATGAACGCCGAGGTGCCAGCTCGACGTTCAACCTTCAACGAAGGCACGCCCATTTACGCATATTTTTCAAATGCCCACCCAACCACGGGCAGGACATGCAGACTCCACACAGAAGACACTCCCTGCGCTCCAGCCGAGAATCGAACGGGAGAACCTCTTGCTGCGAGGCAACAACGCTACCGCTGCACTACCGCGGATGCAATTATATTGAAAATACTCATGTTTTATTTACACACCTTCACCAAATGGTTATTTCAATCAAAAATTCTAAAACACTGATTGAAACATCATCATTTATGTCAAAAACCATTCTGTCTCTTATTAATGAGTCATGTAGCTTACCAAATCCATGGTTCTTGGTGCAGTTCTTCAGCTCAGTAATATAATCATCTGGAATATCTGTAGGACCTTGTTCCCTTAAATGAACAAAGAGCAAACAAAGGCAAACATCCTTCTTGGCTCATACTAATTCATGAACTTTTCTTTAACTGCTAATATTTTTACTTTTCTCTTCTTAAAGAAAAATGCAAGTATTAAATGCAGTCAAGACTTCTAACTCGGCTGCATGAAGAAAAGTGGCATGGCACACTGTAAATGTTCATTCTTTTTGGTTATTTCACAGTGAGGGACAAAATGAATTTCTTGATCCAAAGCTTAAAATTTTCTAAGCTGTCTTGTAGTGAGACAATTCCTGGTGGTTGCAAAATAATAATTTTTCTATCTTCAAATGAGATTTCTTTACTTCTGAAAATATAAGCTATGTAAATTAAATATACTTACTCACTTATAGCTATGTTTTACACTCTAATATAATATAACACATGAATATTTGTCAGAATGCTCACCATACAACAGAGACACTGTGGATGAACATCTGGTTTCTTTTTGGTACTTACTCAGACTTCTTTCTAGAAGGAATGTGTACCACCTAACATGTAACACCCTGTAACTAGGCATTAGAATACTTAAATATGCACAGCTCTTAAACTAGACATACTTTAGGAATAATATTGCATTCATTACACTATGGTTGTCAGCTACCAGGTGGAGAATGGAGTACAGCATAAAAAAAGTCCAGGTCTGCAGGATGACTGCTGAAGCCCATCCTTCAGCTCTTTACCTTTTACCCCCACACATCATAGGTTCATAGATAGGTACTAGGCTATCGGCCCAAGGGCCTACGTAAGCCTAGCCAACAAGGTTCCCTGGCTTACGCCACCCAAGAAAGTTATTTTTCTGTGCCACTGTCGAGCAGAGACACAGAAGTGATCCCCGGGGTATATTTCCTATTTCCCATCCACTCATCAAGATTTTTGTTGAATTGTGCTAATGAAGAACTTTGCTTGACATAGATGGGTAGCCTGTTTCAGAGTATGTATCAATTCAAAGATGTTTTATATGTAGGCTAATTCTCCCATGGAAAAGACAGCTCCCCACACACACACAGAGTAATGTGAAATGCCCATCGCTGTTGATACAAAGGGAAGAAAGAGGCTAAAGTGGAGCAAGGTTAAATTATCAGCAGGACCTCAGTAAAAGAAGCAAATGTCTTCAATACAGCACACAGAAAATATCCTAGTTAACTAAAAATATACACAAGTGAAGTTGAAGTGATGGTTCTAACATCTCACAAAAACATGAACAATGACCTACAAATGAGATACACCACAGACAGCTGTATCAAGAATGTAAGGGATTATATGTTCTCACTTGATCTGTAAAACCTAATTTCTAGTCATCACATGTCAAAAAAGGGAGGAGAAGCATTAAACATCCTATGGAAAACTCTCCCTCCCTGAAGGATAGGGGTGTGGGGACTGGTTGATTCTTATGCTTCTAGGGGAAAAGGGTATGACAAATATTCAGAAGGACGTACTTGAACCTTACCTGCATAAGATCATATATGTAGGATGTTGTGACATGGTTAAAATGGCTGCATCAGAACAGATGATATTTTCTACAACACAGAAGAGGCTATAGAAGGCCAAAATATGTAATCTAGCACCAGCCCCAAATATACACACACAAATACATACATATCTGTTTAATAAATATATATATATATATATATATATATGTGTGTGTGTGTATATATATATATATATATATATATATATATATAGCTGAGCAATAATGGAAGTCTTATTGATACCTGAGTTGCTATCATCATTCCTTTGTCTGAGCTTAAAAAGTGCAAGAATCTTTTTCTGGTGAATAAGAAGAATTAAATAAGAAAGGATGTTATGCTAATTCCTAAATCAATGGCAGCTACTCAGAACCATTTCCCGAGCAAACATTCTTCCTTTCAAAATACTTCAAAGGAGTCTTCTACAGAGGACAGCCATTTACAGGTTTGTTGGACCTGTTCCCATAAATCATACTACCAAGCAGTTGTCAAGCAAAGGCACATTAAATTACCTTCATGTCAGCTTTCAAATTCTCACAAAGCTCCTGATCTTGCCAAGACCTCCAAGCCTGCATGCTCCATCACACTCAAGTAGATAATGACAGGCAAGAAATGCTTATGAAGGGGATACTGGATTAACTTTAATGGGGACTTGAGTAAAGGTAATGTAGTCATTCATTTTCCCACTACCTACTTAATCCTATGAAGGGCTATGAAGAAGGATGAGCCTTATCCTGGGATTCAGTGAGTGCAAAGATGAAAACTCATTTCAGGACATGTACATACATTTACACACATACACATATACGCACACATAAACATACACAACTACAGAAATTTAGAGGGTTGCTAATAAACCTATGCCATATATTCGGGAAGTGGAAGGAAAACAAAATTTCCTTTAAAACTTAATCAGAATGCGATATGCAAACCAGTAAAAACAATACATATATAGACTGAGGAAATTAATTACTTGAATTAGATGACCTTCTAAGTCAAGTGATTTCCTTAATGTGTCAGTATCTGCCATTATAGTCAACCAATATAATGCAAGTGCTCATTCATAGGACAATCACAAACTTACCAGATCTTCTGTTCAGGGGAAGAAAACCAAAGTAAGTAAACATTTTGATTTATGAAGTATTTCTTACAGATTGTGCCTTTTTCTCTGCTGAATAGTGTAACAATCATACCAGCAATGAAATGTTCTGTCACTGTTCCCTATTTGTTCCAAAGCAAAGAACCGCCTGAGGATAAGATGCCCCAATGAAGAGATTAAAATCCACAGAAAAACTCTCGAGGCAACACCAGTGCAGAAGAACACTTTAATATAAGGAAAAAATATAAAATATATGAAAGTCTCTAGCAGCTGTATAGCTTGTTGTAAGCACTTTCACATTTCACAATGAATGCTTCATCAGACATATTAAGAGGTACTGTGGTTCTCATTTAAATACATAAATGCATTGACGGTTCAATCCTATTGGTCTTACATTAATATCTAGCCAATAAAAATCCATTACTAATTCACATTCAATCACTAATTGATTCTCCGTTAGAATGTGAATTAGTAATGGATTTTTATTGGCTAGATATTAATGTAAGACCAATAGGACTGAACCATCAATGCATTTATGTATTTAAATGAGAACCACAGTACCTCTTAATATGTCTGATGAAGCATTCATTGTGAAATGTGAAAGTGCTTACAACAATGTATACAGCTGCTAGAGACTTTCATATATTTTATATTTTTTCCTTATATTAAAGTGTTCTTCTGCACTGATGTTGCTTCGAGAGTTTTTCTGCGGACAGTTCCATATTTCTGAAATTTAAACAAAATAATATTTACATGTTTTCTAATCTTTTAACGTTGAAAATAATTTCTGTACCTTGCTTTGGGATGGGCCATAAGGTACCAGGTCCTCGCTTGCCGGTGTGCTTTTCCTGTGTTTTTCATCGGCCCTCTTAGATGCCCCTGTAGGTGGTGGAGCAACATTTCCTTGGCCTGGAACAGTATATGAAAAGGTAGATACACACCCAACATCTTTTGCTTTAGAGATGTCAATTTCAGGATTATCATCTGATGAGTTTAAGAAACATGACATGAAATTATGTAAACTATTGAAGACTGCAATTCTACCAAGCATAAAATTAAAAGAGGATTATCATCTGATGAGTTATAAAAAACATGACAAAAATATGTAAAATATTAAAGTCTACAATTTTACAAATCGTACAAATAAAAGACAATTTGTATAACTGTTAGGGCAGCAAATAATTTAATTCAGGGTTCTCGCATTCAAATAGCTCAAGGAATACACAAGAATGATTTCAAAGAGTGCACAAACCAAAACAAACAAAAAAGCTCAGTCACGTAACCATATAGAAAGATAACTTAAAAATTCAAAGTGTAAATTATTTTTAATGTATTAAAATGTAACCTATTTGACCATCTGCATTAAACAACTCTGGACTATAACAATAGATTTTGATGTGTCCCATTGGGAATATTCTACAAAAATAAACAAAGAATCATTTTCAGAAATAAATAAACTTTATTTAAGGTATGTAAGTAACTCCACATCATCCATTTACTGGAGAATTTTTATGTGGAAGTTCTTACACAGAAGTTTTCTAACACCATCTAAAATAGCAATTTTCTAAAGAAAAAATTTAAGGTGTTGGAAGTGTAATGATAAGTTAGAAGCAGATAGGGAAGATATGGTCTTAAAATGTCAAAAGGTTGTTCCATTCTGGGAAGAATTTAAAAATTTTACTAAAGCCTTGTGGTCAGACAAACATGATATAACAAATTCATTAATTCTGTTTAATATTCCAATTCCGGATTCAGTTCCTAAAACACAAGTGCCTCTCTTATGATCTATCCTGGCTATTGCCAGAAAGGTCGTCATGTTGAACTTGGAAAAGTAAAAACTACCTCTGTTTTTCAGAATTTACTTGTCTAGCAATAAGTGTGTGCAATAAAGAAGTACAAACTTTAAATAGAACTATGAATGTTAACCCATAAGAAACTATCTTGGCAAAAACTCAAGGATTTAATAGAGAAATATTAATATTATTATTCATCTCAACTTTTGTTATGGACGCTGTATATAGTTTTTGGGGGGTTTTGTACTGGTTTTTCTTTCTTGTTTATATGAATACTAATTTATGTATCTGAATTCATGTAATTTAAAATTAAATAAAAATATTTAAGAAAAAAACAAAAATGCAATTTGATATTTTACAATGTATGCACACACACACACACACACACACACACACAAAGAGCCATAGCTACATAACTGTACATGTGGCCACAAAATTACACCTTGAGATAAGTTGTTCCACTAAATACATTCCTCTGTCTTTTCACCAGCACAATAATAAGTCCCACTTGCAAAGTGATGATATGATAGCAAAATCACTTTTTAAGGATTATACTGAATTGTTCTAATACATGGCCCGATACAAATATGCATATATATATATATAATATATATATATATATATATATATATATATATATATATATATATATATATATATATACACACACACACACACACACACACACACACACAAAATCCTTTCAAGAAGCATCAATTCAAAAAGGATGTGAAACCTTCTTAATGTGAATAATGTGATACTTCCTTATTGGAAATCAACATAGTTCATATCAGAACAAAATATCACTGTGACACAATGAGCAACTGTACCTGATATAACATAAAATTCCCTCTTGCTTTTCAATACCACAGTAATAATGTTTGGTTCCACAGTGAATGTAGGACAGTAAATTTAGTTTTAAAGGATGTTTCCAGCAAACTTGTTCAGACAAGCACCTTGACACAATGAGACACAAATGTACATAAGTGTAAAATCCTTCTAAAAGAAGCAATTTTAAATAATATAAATCCCTCAGAACCCCCCCCCCCCACACACACACACACACACACACACACAAAAATGAAGCAGCTGCAGCAGAACATAACAATGTATAGCTAACTGACATATTGTGCTGGTTTAATGACACCAACCCACTTCTCCTTGGCATTTACTTCTCTAATGTCAAGCCCAATATCAAGCACCTGTGGGTGACCAACTCTAGGGATGACTGCAAATTCTGAGCGGTCATAAACTCTCCAGCTGATTTCCAAATTCTCCGAGAGGGCGTAACATGTGCAAAAAATGGTGCCTGGACCTTGGCCTTAAACTAAACAAGAAATACATTGTGCCCATTGGCAAACATGGGCACCCAAGCACCTACCACATAGATGGCACCACTTTGAAAATTGAAAGATTTATTAGGGATGTGGACACTTTCACTGGCAATGAACCAACCATCTATTGACCACCATGTACCCAATGTCATTAGGAAATCCTTTTTTACCAATCAGATTACGAATGGCATATCTTCTAAGTTAAGGGAAGGTATCATCCTTCTCCACTCCTCCATTATTAGGCCCATAATAGAATATAATGCCCCTTTCAGTATGAACTTGTCTAAACATATGACTTAACTTAAAAGACAGTAGTATTTCCTCAGTAAGAAAATTAACAGAATGTCTTCCTTGTACTCCACAGACTGTCTTAATGCAATTTCTCCTTCTATGTTTCCTTTAAATTCTTTGGGGGTTGGGGGGCTCTGCCTCACCTAAAAAGCCTTGAACGATCTAGTCCTATGCAACAAAACAAACAACACTCTAAACATCCACTCAAAGGAAATTACAGTTTTGTAAGCAAACTAACCAAAACAGTAGATGTTCAACTGATCACTACTGCAGTAGACTTAGCTATACAGGGTTATAATCTGCCACAGATATAACAGCCAACCTGCTTCCAGAGCTTCTTTGTACCTTCCACACATTCAAAAAATTAGGCAGCTTGAGCTGAGCTGCCTAAAACACAAGACAAAGCACCAAGCCATTCAGAGTTTTCATGCAAATGAGAGAGGAAGATGGAGTCCTGAGAAAACATAGCTAGGGGTGAAAATACGCACACACATACACTGGCATAATCAAAAAACAAAGGGAGATGGATAGAAGGAGAGAGTGGCTACTGGAGCAGTGATCATTCAAACATCTACTATTATTATGGCAAGTTTACTTGCACAACTGTACTATGTTCATTATATTCATCACTGCTGCAGTAGCCTTGCTATATGGGTAATTTATCCTAGCTTACAATAAAGGGGAAGGGTCCAGGAGCCCATGGGGAACGGTGCTAGCAAAGACTGATCTAGGTGTAGAGAAGGAATCAAGCTTGTACTGCTTTGTAAAAGTATGTCTAGAGGGCCAAGTTGCTGCTTCTAAAACACTTCTAGAATCCAAGCCTTACTAAAAAGTGGCAGATGAAGCCAAGGTCATGTTAGAGTGAGCCTTTTCCCTGCCTGGAATAGTTTTGTTGTGGTGAGAATAAAAAAAAACGGTAACAGCCTAAAATAACTATTTAGAAATAATGAAAAGTCAATGTAGCAACAATCACCCCAAAATGTCAAAGGACCCCACTAGTGAATGAAATAGCACCCACAATTAAAATTCAATCTCCTTTATTATAAAACACAGTTGATTAAGCACATTCATCCACAGTAATGTGGACTTCGTCAGAACACATTTGATTCACTAACTGATGTTTTTATATTCACTTTTTAGGTGCCAAAATTAACTCATTAAAAACATGAATCACTTTTAAAGGGCCAAGCACATCCACATAATAATAATATAACCTATTCCTTCATTACACAGAGTTATATAACATTATTGTTCTAAAAAAATCTAAATACATACAAAAATATTATGCAATACATTCAATCAAAGATTATTATATACTAAAGTGTTAAAATAATTTATTAGAATACACTAATATGTCAGTGTGTACTGATGAATCTAATGCAAACCTCTGACATTATATTTATCAAATGGAAATAATGCACATACCAAAAAATGCATATAAACAATTCCATCAAAATAACAGAACTATTCCTAGATGCAGTATGTCCAACTACCATCCTACGAATGTAAGAATGTTAAATAGTGTATTAAACTAAACATTCAAACACAGTTAACTGCCTATGCTTGTAATTGTAAAAATGGGCTTAATTGTAATGTGGTCATTCAGACCCGGTGTATTTAGAGCATCAGTTAGCAATTGCCACTTAGTCTCCTTATATCCCAGCATTACTTTATGATTGTCCCCACTCGGGCCCATTTTAATTTATTTTAGAATTGCAAACTTAAAGATATGTCCATCCCCCTTCAATTCCAAGTGTCTATAAAGAGCATTAGTCATATCCTTCTTTTTAATGTTATACATATGGTCATATATTCTATTTTGAAGGCATCTCTCCGTTTTGCCTATAAAAAATAAATAGAATGATAGCTTCATCCCAAACTTTCTGACTAATATACCTGTTATCAGGTAGGGGAGTGGTTTATTTTGTTGTAAAACAAAGTGTAATGGCATACATGTTAACAGATTCAAATCCCTTCCCCCATCCTTATCAGTGTGATACTCAAGCTGGTACTATCCAACTTATTGAATGTCCTAATAATTTTAATCTTAAGCACTTTAGATAAAATTAATAATGATGTGGTACTTCTTATTTAACAGATTATTATTAAACAAAGTCTGTGAATTTATCAAAGACATTATAATACATGGCTGGAAATATTTAAACATTAGACCATTTAACAATCAAAAAAAATATATTTTGGCATCCAAAAAAATACATTGGACAAAACATAATCTATTTCCATAAAGTATTGTTAACAAAGATTTCTTTTGCCCCTCTAAACTTCTTCAGGGCTGTGTACAAGAATATTAAAAGTATACATACCTACAAAAAATCTTACTAAAACTAACCAAAATGCATATTAAAAACAGTAAACCAAAATTAAATCAAGAACACAACCTTATATGTACATTTAATGAGTAAGTTAAACCAGGAAAACTACATCAACTTAGTGCTGGTCAGTGTGGGACAGTAAAAAAAAATGTCCTTATAAATGTAGTGAATATTCTATATAAAATAACACTAAAATCAATACTTAAATAAGGATAGTGGAAAAATAAAATAAAATTAGTCCTGTAAATAATGTTAATTTTCTAAGTTCCATTACACTTTTAAGTGAACAATAGTAATTTAGTGCAGGCTTTCTGAAAGAGTCCAGCTTTAACTGCCATACAAGTTCACGGTTTTCTAGTACATTCAGGATATCACCTTCAAGATCACCCATATCTATGTGATCCAGTATCTGGAACTTAAAACCTGTGCGTCTTCTATGTAGAGAAAGGTGTTTCGATAGTGCATTTTTACAATCAGAGCGGATTTCTGTCAGATGACATGAAATCCTACACTTAAGTTTATTTATAGTCTTGTCCACATAAAATGCATCACATTTATCGCACTGTGCCCTGTAAATTATTTTTGTAGTGCTACAGTCATCCCCAATAGTCTTAATGACTTTCTTTAAATAAGGGCAATAAAAACTATCATGTGCTGTATATATATATATATATATATATATATATATATATATATATATATATATATATATATATATATCACACACACACACACACACACACACACACACACACACATACAGAATGCACAATTAGCTTTACATCTCTTAGTGTTTTTCTCGTATAGACTAGATATAAATTCAACAAAATTTCTAATGCTCCAAAGTGTGACGTCAGAGATTTTTTTTTCTAAACTAGAAAAGCAACTGAAACGCATGCATGGTCTCTAATGGGAACACAGTTATTTACAACAAAGTATAGAAAAGAAGGGACTACTCAGGGGATTCAAATTGAACAAAAGACCGATGTGGAAAAGTATGGATGATTCACTTTCTAAGAAATAGGAAGATATTTTAGAGGATGCTAGCTACAAGCTTATTCATCTGCTATTAAGGAAGAACCTTAATGTGTAGGAAGCTACAAAGACAGATATCACAATTTTCAAAAACCACATTGGAGAACAAGAATTACAATGACCTAGATACTAAATTTGAGCTGCTTAAAGAGAGAGTTAAGGATATAAGCAGTGCATTAAAGAAATAAAGATTAATAAATTGAAATGAGATCAAATGGACAAACAGGACCCTGTAAGTCTTTGTAGGAGGCACAATAATTTTAATATTAGTAATATTATTAATAACAGCAAAAGAACCAAAAACAGTTAAGGTTTAGATATAACAGGGGATACAGGAGAAATGATAACCAGGCCAGAAGATCTCAAAGGGATTTTCCCAGGGGAGATCATCACACAGAACCAGACATGAGCACAACTCTGGACCATCAAGAGGGTTCCCTCTCACCATCCCAATCCCCACCATCCCAATCCTCACTGGCTAGCAGCATTCTACAGAAACCTATGACATCACAGATGGATCAGAACAAGAACATGAGCCACACAGGAAACCAGAACCAACAAAGGAATCTACAGGACAAATTACAGAATGACCAGGACAACCGGGACCACAGACAATCCAACTAGCAGGAACAGCAGCACATTCACAGAGACCTTTTCCTTCAGGAAGACCAATATCGACACCAACCACCACACCAATACCAGAGCCAACACCAGTACCACAACCATGACCAACACCAGAGCCCCAGGCTTGTTCCCTCTTACTAGGGTCCCCCCTATCACAGCGAGGAATATTACTACAACCCACCGAGATTCCAAAAAGCACAGGAGAATTTCCAAAGATCTCAGACCCTATCCATGAACCCCCAGGGAGACAGGAGAACCAAACAGTGGACAAGGGTGAAGAAAATGCAATACCTGGGCAATCCTGACTGCAACCCCAACTAGAACCCAGGTCCCAGGCTCAGAAGGAGGAATCAGCCACAGCCACAACACTAGATATTCCACTTATCTGGAATCACTCTTTTAAAGCACTGATCGAAAATGAAAGAAGTGTATTATCAAAAGGACTTACATTTGTACCAAGCTGCAGGAGTGGTGTAGCTCAGGTACTGCTAGACCTTAAAATGTCTGTGAAGAAGCTCAACTTAAAGGTACAATTTCATGGCAAAATTAATGACTCTGTAAATAAACCCATTGATGAAACTATAAAAAGGCCTAGCAGCTACTGTTCTCCACTACATCAAATGTTAGCTGCTTTTGAAGTGAAGTGTGAGATGGATAGCAGGAAACTACTTAAAAAAACCTCCTAAGAAAAAAAATTTGTAACTTAACACAGGGAGAAAGAAAAGCATCGACTAAGCTACGCAATGATAAATCCAGACGCATAATGAAGGCACATAAGGAAGGAGGTATTATTGTGACTGATACCACTAGTTACAACCAAAAGATAGAACATATGCTGAAGGATAACAGATTTTATGAGTTATTTACCATGGACAACATAAAAAGAGCATACAATGTATGGAACACCAATATTACCCCATTACAGGAAGAAAGACTTATTACTGAAAATCATTATAGGTATTTAGGAAGCCCATGCCCCCATTTACTTAATTTTGTTGGCATACCAAAGCCACACAATAACAGAGAAGACCCACTCTATAGACCAGTGGTGGTAAGTGGAGGTTCCCTTACTGAAGCCATGGCCAGCTACCTTGACTACTTGCTGAAACCTTTAGCAGACAGAATAAGTCATACATAAGACATTCAATGGATTTTTTGAGGAGAATAAAAAAACTTTATAGTGGAAGCTGACAGTATTTTATTAACTATCAATGTGGAATCATTATAAACAGTGCTCCCTCACAATTACTGTATAATAGCAGTTATGGAATCATTTAAGAGAAATAAATCAAGGTACAGAGGCACAGCTGCAAAAGTTAAGCAAGCTCATTAATCGAGTACTGGATTTTAATTTCTTTACATTCAATGGCAAACACTACAGACAAAAAATGGTATAGCCATGGAGACTGCCATAGCTCCCAGCACAGCTACCATAGCCCTGGGCAAATGAGAGGAAGACTTTGTATTAAACAACGCAGACTACATGCAGCATATCACATGCTATTTGTGTATTATTGATGATATATTTACTGTGTGGGAAGGTGACACCTTACAGATTTTATCACTTACCTCAATCAAACTACCCCCTTTCTGAAATTTACCTTTTCCAGCAGCTCTGCTTCAATCACTTTCTTAGATAAGCATATTTTCAAGAACACCAGCAACAGCAGAATTACCACTGATCTGTTCAGAAAACCAATGAGAGTTAATTTACTACTCCACAGTAAAAGTCTGCATCCTGCAAAAAACAAGCATAATGTAGTGAAGTCCCAGGGCTATAAATTAACTACTATTACCACAGAGATGGAGCCCCTTCTGAGAAACCTGAACAATTTAGAGAATGATTTATTTGTGAGAGGCTATGAAAACCAGATGTTAAAAAACATCCTAGAACCCATTTCAGAACTAAAAAGGATCAAAGCACCTTCACTCAACATCCCTATTTGAAAAATATTAAGAAATGCTATGGAGAATAAGAAATGCAGATATAGTGCCATCTTGACATACACTCTGGATTATCACAGTATAAAAATGTTATTAAAGAAAACTGAGCCATAGTTACAGGAAACCCTAATCTGATTAACATCTTAGCCAAAGCACTATCTTTTGTTTACAGGAAGGCCATAAGCATTAGAAGTTCTGTTGAATTTAAACCTAGGCTATATGAGAGAAATGCTAAAAGATGTGAATCTAATTGTACATGCTCTATATATATGTATGTATATATATATATATATATATATATATATATATATATATATATATATATACACATCAAGGTAATAGTTTTTACTGCCCTTATTTAAAGAAAGTCATTAAGACCAATGCAGGGGGAGACTGTAACACTACAAAAGTAATTTACAGGTCACAGTGCAATGAATGTGATGCATTTTACGTGGGCAAGACTATAAATAAACTTAAGCATAGGATTTCATTTAATCTGGCAGAAATCTGCTCTGGTTGTAAAAACAATGCACTAGCCAAACACCTTTCTCTGCACAGAAGACACACAAGTTTTAAGTTCCATATACTGGATCGCATAGACATGGGTGATCTTGAAGGTGATATCCTGAAGGTACTAGAAAACCGTGAACTCATATCGCAATTAAAGCTGAACTCTTAAAGAAAGCCTGGACTCAATTTCTACTGTTCGCTTAAAAAGTGTACTGGAACTTAGAAAATTACCACGTCATTTACAGGACTAATATTGTTTTATTTTCCCACTATCCTTATTTAAGTACTGATTTTAGTGTTATTTTATGTGGAGTGTTCACTACCTTTATAAATATACTATTTTTACTGTCTCACAATTGCCAGCATTAAGTTGTACCTTTCCTGTTTTAACTTACTCATTAAATGTACTTATAAGGTTGTATTCTTGATTTAATTTTGGTTTACCATTTTTAATATGCATATTGGTTAGTTTTAGTAATATATTTTATAGATATACATTTTTAGGATTCTTCTACAGAGACCTGAAGAAGTTTAGAGGGACAAAAGTGATCATTGTTCATAGGTAGGTACTAGGCTGGCTATCAGCCCTGGGGCCTATATAAGCCTAGCCAAAAAGGTTCCCTGGCTTTCATCACCCAAGAAAATTATTTTCCTGTGCCCCTGTTGAGCAGTGCTGCAGAAGTCATCCCCTGGGTGAATTTTCTATTTCCCATCCAGTCATCATGATTTTTCTTAAAGAGGGCCAATGAGGAGCTTTGCTTGATATGAATGGGTAGTTTGTTCCAGAGTATGGGAAGTTTCTGGGACAGGAATCTATCCCTCCAGCATGTTCTGTTTGTTGTGGTGACAAGGTTTAGGACCCTGGACCGTGTGGTACGGAGAGATTAGGATTAATTTAAGTGCAGCATGTCCAACAGCTCTGGGTTTGACATAGCTTTGTATGTTAGGCAGAGATCACCTCTGAGTAGGCGATATGTGACTGAGTAGACCTGGAGTTTTTTGAGACCGTCTGCGTACAGCATCTGTTTGAGACCGGTAATCCTCTTAGTGAGGTATTTCTGTGGCCTTTCCAATTGTTGTAGGTGTCTTGTGAAATACATGCCAAACGAGGCACTGTACTCTATAATGGGTCTGATGAGGGACGAGTAGAGAAGAACAATGACCTCCTTTTTTCTAGAGAAGAACCCTTTTGTGATGAGGTGTGCCACGTAGAACAATTTCCTGACTACTGTGGTGATGTGGTTGTCAAAGGAGAGACTACTGTCCACCTGTGTCCCGATGTCTCATCACACTTTCAGTGTTTAGTTAGCTACTGCCTATGTGGTAGTTCATGGGTACCGAGTTTTTCCCAAAGGTGATGACAATGCACATCTTGGCATTAAGCTTGAGGCCATGACTTTGACACCAAGCATCTGTCTCTGTGAGGCCCTTTTGTAGAATGTCTACACCATTAGGTGATTCTATTACGGCTCCCAGTTTGCAGTCATCTGCAAACTTTGTTAGACAAAGACCTTCTATGTTGGCCTGCACTTCAGAGAAGTAGATGCTGAACAGGAGAGGACCCAGGACCGAACCCTGTGGTACTCCACTCGTCACTGGTCTGAAGTCAGACTTGGAGCCAACTACTTTTACTGTGTGAGTTCCGTCAGGGAGCCACATGGCCACCCATCTTGTGACATAGGGATTTATGCCCAGTTTAGTGAGTTTCTCTATAATTCCAGAGTGGGGGATGGTATCGAAAGCCTTGGCAAAGTCAAGATAGGCTGTGTGCACTGCCTTGCCCTCGTCTACGGCTCTGGTGACTGCTTCATAGAAGTCAATCAGGTATAGTAGATATGATCTACCTTTTACAAACCCAAACTGAGTGGGGTCCCAGGGTTTGGAGGTTACCTATGTCTTTGATTATAAGCTCCAAGATGATACATTCCATGGCCTTGCAGACCAGGCTCGTATGGCTAATGTGGTGATAGTTTCCAGGGTCCGTGATGGCACCCCCTTTGTGGACTGGGATAACCGTCGCTGTGCACCATTCAGTAGGCACATAGCCTGAGGTGAGGCTATGATTGAACATGGTACTTAGGTGGGGTGCCAGTTCGTTCTGTAGTTCATGCAGTACACATCCTGGGATGTTGCCTGGTCCCATGGATGCTGTGTTCTTGGCTTTGGAGAGTGCGGTCTTGTTCATCCTTGATTACAGGGGCTTTGCATTCTTCCGGTTTTAAGATGGGCCCTTTGGAGGGTGAGAGGGTGGTAAAGTTAGCAATGAACCTATCTGCCAGGATGTTGGCAATATCGGCTGGTTCTGTATATTTAGTGCCATTGTGTTGTAGCTCAGAGCAGATCTGAGTGTTGCCATTGAGATTCTTGACATAGCTGTAGAATGCTCTGTGGTTGTCTTTGGAATCAGTGGTGATTTTATTTTCATAACTGGTTTTGGAGGATTTTATGAGGGATTTTCATCTTCTTGCTGAGGCTGACCAGGGAGTTCCTCCAATCTTGGGATTTTACTCTTTTTTGCAACAGCTTCTTCCTTCTGTTGTAGAGTTTGTTAATGGCAGGGGACCACCAGATTGGCTTCCTTTTTTTGGAGGATAGCGTCTTGGTTCTTTTGAGGCTGGCACGATCCATGCACTCGTGTATGTGCTTATACAGTGCATTTGTGTAAGATTCAGCAGTTGTACCTCTATTTTCCGTCTGCATGGGTGTCATGAAGTTTGCCACTTCTGTCTTAAGAAGCATGAAATTGGCTTTGGAGTAGTTTTTGATGGTGGTTTCCTTAATGGGTGGTGGGGGTGGGATATGGATGTCTAGGGTGATTAGCCTGTGGTCGGATCTGACCAGCGAGGAGTTGACCTCTGGCATGGAACACTGGTTACCCATACTGGTAATGACCAGGTCCAGGATATTGCTGCCCCTGGTGGGGGTGTGGACAAGCTGATCCAAGGCATTGGAATTTATGAAGTCCAGAAAAAGTTGAGTGAATGAGTCGGTACATAAGTAGTTTTCCCAGTTAATGGTGGGGTAGTTGAACTCGCCCATAATTAAGGTATTGGGTTGTACCTTAATATTTTCCAGTATCTTAAGAAATGAAGAGTGGGAATCCTGGGGTATGGTGGGGGATCTGTAAAAAGCTACAACCTGGATTACAGTCTTGTCCAGTGTTAGTTGCACTTGGATAATTTTGGATGCATTATATTGAGCAACTAGCCTGGAGGTGTGGATATCCTTAATGCATATGGACACGCCTCCACCTTTAGTGTTTCGGTCCAGGTTAGGTGGCCAAACGCTATGGTATGAATTACAGCCTGGTAATGGAGGGATGCTCTCTGGAACTTTGAACCAGGTCTCTGTCACTGCACAGATGTCGACGTTCTCCATTTTGAGGAGTGCCTCGAGTGAGTGCATTTTGAGGGTTAGACTTCTAGCATTGAGTAGCATTACCCTCAGAGTTTGCTTGCTTGTACCTGTTACGGTGGTGAATTTGGCATTTGAACCTTGCCTAAAAAAGGCACTATAGGGGTGGCAAGAGCCTTAGCCAGTATCATGAATCCCAAGGGTGACAGGTGCAGCATCGTGGTCTGTCGTCCCAGGCAGACAGATACTGGATCCCCTTAGAATGACACCAGAAGCTTAGCCAGTTTGTTGAAGTCAATCATTTTGTCCTTGTACTGTGGTATCATTCTGGGCGATGGCAGGATGCTACTCAAGGCTAGGGTCATACCTGCCTGGGCTACAAGATCTGAGAGCTCCTCCACATCTCTTTTCAAGTAGTCCAGGGAAGTACTTCTCAGGCCATTCACACCAACATGGACAATGACAGAGCTGTATTTGTACTTGTTGTGGAGTGACCTGAGTGCGTGTGTTATGTGGCGGATCCTCGCAGCTGACAGTAATTTTCTCCTGGTTTAGCCTGGTGAGTGGGACTTCAGTGTGCCTGACTATAGAGTCACCTATGACTATAGTGTGCTGGATACATTGTTTTACCTTATGGGCTGAGGTTGAGTGGCACATTGATTTTGTGGGATATGTGTCATTTGGGTAGTGTTGGTGGGGTGGTTTGTCTGTATTTCAGCTTAGGAGGTCTCTGTTGCTTGGGCAGATTTTTATTGAGAGCCTTCATGAATGTGGGTGTCTGCTTTGTGTTTCTATGTATGGATTTTGGTAGTGTGGGTTTTGAAGGACTATGTGTTGAGTGTGGTGTGGTGCAGGTGTTAACCTTCTCCTCTTGACTGTCCAGTCCAGTCTTGGCTGGAGATAGCTTGGCTTCCAGTTTGGCTATACAAGTGCATCTCTCAAAGGTTGTATTGTTGGGTGGTAGGAGGAGAGGGTTGTCAGTGTACATGAGGCAATTGCTACATTGCCCCAAGATGCCCAGATTCATCAGGTGGACATGAGAAAACACCAGGAGCTGACCCATGGACATGCATGGATAGATGCTTATTTAAGTACTAAGAACTGTTTTCCTCTTGACAAGTGAGGAAAGTCGAGTGCTGTAGTAATTTGTAGTTTATTTAGTTCTTATAATGAGTTCTGAGAAACTGCCGAGCACAAGGAAACAGTTTTGAGTGCTGAAACTAAAAAACTGGCTAGTTCTAGCTAAAACTAGCTAGTTTTAGCACCAGTCCCAAGAAGAGAAGCAGGCCACGGCTTGTTTGGCGATCCCCAGTCTTGTCCCAGATAATGCAAGGGTCTGCAGGCTTCTAGCCTTTTTCTGGTAGATGCCTCGAATAGTAACCCGGCCAATTAGGTATGTTAAGACACTCACTTTCCAACCAGAAAGAGTCAGAAATCAATGCACTCTGCTCCTACTCTCACCAGGATCAGAATATAAGCACAGATTCTAAGCTGTCACATACAAATCAGTTATTAAGCTTTCTGGTGATCAGCAGTCTCCAGGAAATAATGTAACTGCACTCCTTCTCTCACCAGGAGAAAACAGAAGCACTAATCCCAAGATGACTACTGAGAGGCAGAATGTAGGCTCTACAATAACTGGTGGTCTTGAAAAAGATGATAATTTTGTGCTTACTCACACCAGCCAGTAAAAGCAGAAGGAAATTATATTGCCAGCATCCTGGCAGATAGGTTCAGTGCTAACTTTACCCCTCTCTCATCCCCTAAAGGGCCCATCTCTATACCAGAAGAATGCAAAGTACCTGTAATCATGGCTGCACAGGTAAAAAAAAAAAACATTCTCCAAAGCAAAGAACACAGCATCCATGGGACCTGACAACATCCCAGGCTGCGTTCTACATGAACTACAGAACGAACTGGCACCCCATCTAAGTACCATGCTCAATCATAGTCTCACCTCAGGCTTTGTGCCCACTGAATGGTGCACAGCAACAGTTATCCCACTCCACAAAGGGGGAGCCACCACGGACCCCAGGAACTACCGCCCCATTAGACTGACAAGCCTGGTCTGCAAGGCTATGGAGCATATCATCATGGAACTTATAAACAATGACATTGGTAATCTCCAAACTCTGGACCCTACCCAGTTTGGATTTGTAAAAGGCAGATCATGTCTCCTAAACCTGATGGACTTCTCTGAAGCGGTCAACAAAGCCGTAAATGAGGGTAAGGTGGTACACACAGCCTATCTAGATCTCGCCAAGACTTTCGACACCATCCTCCACTCTGGAATTATAGACAAACTCACTAATCTAGGTATAAATCCCTATGTCACAAGATGGGTTGCCAACTGGCTCACTGACAGAACCCACACTGTGAAAGTAGCAGACTCTAAATCCAACTTCAGACCAGTGACAAGTGGAGTACCACAGGGTTCAGTCCTAGGTCCTCTCCTGTTTGGTATCTAATTCTCTGAAGTACAGGCTAACATAGACGGTCTTTGGCTAACAAAGTTCGCAAATGACTGCAAACTAGGAGCCATAATCAAAACTCCTAACGATGTGGACATCCTACAAAAGGGCCTCACTGAGACAGATGCCTGGTGTCAAAGCCATGTCCTCAAGCTCAGTGCCAAAAAGTGCATTGTCATCCCTTTTGGTAAAAACTCTGTACCCATGAACTACCACATGGGCGGTAGTCTACTAACACTTAACACCGAAAGTGTGATAAGAGACCTTGGGACACAGATGGACAGTATTCTCTCCTTTGATAATCACATTGACACAGTAGTCAGGAAATCCTTCTACGTGGCACACCTCATCACAATAGGTTTCTCATCCAGGAAAAAAGAGGTTATTGTTCCCCTCTACTCATCACTCATTAGACCCATTATAGAGTACAATGCCCCTTTTGGTATGTACCTCACAAAACATCTACAACAACTGGAAAGGCCACAGAAATACCTCACAAAGAGGATTACCGGCCTGAAACAGATGCCTTACGCAGACCGTCTCAAAAACTCCAGCTTTACTCTGTCACATATCGCCTACTCAGAGGCGATCTCTGCCTAACATACAAAGTTATGTCAAACCCAGAGCTGTTGGACATGCTCCATGTAAAGAAATCGCAATTCCTCCGAGCTACATGCTCTAGGGACCTAAACCTTGTCACCACAATAAACAGAACATGCTGGAGGGATAGATTCCTCTCCCAGAGACTTCCCATACTCTGGAACAAACTACCTCTCTATATCAAACAAAGCTCTTCATTAGCACTCTTCAAGAAAAATCTTAATGACTGGATGGGAGATAGGAAATTCACCCCAGGATCACTTCTATGGCTCTGCTTGACAGGGGCACAGGAAAATACTTCTCTTGGGTGGCAAAAGCCAGGGTACCGTTTGGCTATGCTTATATAGGCCCTAGGGCCAATAGCCTAGTACCTACCTATGAACCTATATGGTCAAATTAACATAAAGGGCAGGCAACTAGAAAGACAGTGGTGTTCAAGAACACAACAGTGACAAGGTGAGAGGGTGGGAAAAATTTCTGACTCACAAGAGACAGAGCTGTGGTCTCCTTTCAAGTTTTAGTATGCAGTTAAAAGCAGAATACAAGTAAAACACAGTGTAGAAAAAACAAATCACAGTATACAAAATAGAAAAAGCCAATAAAGTAATACAAAACACAACAATAATTTATAGAAATAGATTACGTTTTGGACAATGCATTTTTTCTGGATGCCAAAATATAATTTTTGATTGCTAAATGGTCTAATGTTTAAACATTTCCAACCATGTATTATAATGTCTTTGATAAATTCACAGACTTTGTTTAACAATAATGTGTTTAATAAGAAGTACCACATCATTATTAATTTTATTAATTTTATCTAAAGTGCATAAGGTTTAACTTATTTGGACATTTAGTGAATAGGGCAGTACCAGCTCGACTATCACACTGATAAAGATGGGGGGAAGGGATCTGAATTTGTTAACATGTATATCATTACACTTTGTTTTACAACTAAATAAACCACTCCCATACCTGATAACAGGTATATTACTCAGAAAGTTTGTGATGAAACTCTCATTATATGTATTTTTTTTTATTTGGATCTCTTGTCTATGTGCTTAAAAAGGGATTTTTGACTAGAAACAGACTGTCTACCCTGCTTGGATTACTTCTGAATACCTAATACTGTTAATAATTATGTATAATATTAGTAATATTTCAAAATAAGTTTTTATTTTTTGATTTAGGATGTTTTTAAGTATGCTGCTTCTACTAAAATTTTCTGATTTTTAATGTAGTGATTAACTAGACATATAGGAATTGAAAAACTTCCACACAGAGAAGTTTCTTTAACTGCTTTGTCTTGGACCCACTATACATGTAGAGTGGGTTGTTTGAGACTTAAGGGATAATATGGAGATTAATTGTTTCTTAATTAATTTTAAAACTGACAAGAAAAAAGTGTGCTCCCATTTAAAAGTACAGTTACTTCTCATGGCAGTCCATTAAAACACATACTCCTAGATGAAAAACAACGTTCCTAACCAGGAAAGTACATTTGAATAATAAATTTAAAATATGGAAGATTTTTCCCCAAAATTAACATATCTTCCCACTAAAAGAACAGCACAAACCAACCACTGATCCTTGAAAGCCCACAAAGCAGCACTCACTTTGGCAGGAGCTCAGCTTGAGCTGCCTAATGGTTCAAGTGTTAGGAAGGTGCCCTAAAGTTTTGGAAGCTGGCCACATGTTATATCTTTGACAGGACATAACTCCATGTAGCTAAGGCTACTGCACCAGTGCTTAATATGATGAACATCTGAACTTGTACTGTGGCATAAATATGACCTGCTGGTGAGATAGCAATCTCTCTCAACGAGAGTTTGCTACAGTTTAAATGAAAAAAGTTATTTTTTTTTAAATAACTGAAGCACTGAGTGCTCCATTTGTTGCATAATACTGTAGCAGTAACAACTGCCTGCAACAAATCTAGCAAGAAGTTGCAACTGTTTAAAAAGAAATGTTTTTTTCTCAAGCAGATGACCTTTTATTGGGCTTCTCAACTTTTGAGCTGAGGGGTGGTGCCAAATCAGGGGATAGTACCTGGTGGCACTATGGCAGAACTGCTAGCTAAACCTCTGGGTTCTGCTGCATAGCTTGCTCACGGACAGTAGAAGGATATGCAACAGGACTGTAAACACTTCAAGAATGCAACTGGATAACCTCTACACATTTAGTAATATGCTGCTCTCTCATTATTGTCACTGTATGATCTCTATGAGAATGGCATGAGCAAATTATAAAAGCACATCTAGCCCTGTCTATGAAACCATGATTTCTCCCTTACTACACACTGTCTATATGAACAACAGATGGCTGGGAGCAGACATATTTAAAAAATGCATAATGCCTTAAGTCTAATGGGAACTGACTAGAGATGTACAACACCAAACTCCACACTTCTGTTAGAATGAAATTAAATATCGAAAAAGACAAACCCCTGAATAAAACAGGCACATAAAAAACTACCCCCATTCCTTCCTTAATTAAACATACCAACTCCATGATCATAGCACCTCAGGTTAAATTATATTTTCTAAAGTAGATTTAGAGGCTTGTGCAGGTTCAGTTAATCTACTTTGACTAATTGATCTTCAGCTGATTCATCACTAGCAGGTCACTGGGAACTTGCTCACGGTTTATTACATTCATTCATTCATTTATGTATCTCACTGAGACAGAGGGGAGTTAAGATATGAAGTTCTGTAATGTATTTGCAATAACATTGTAATCTACTGTGTAGAAAGCAAAATGGTTT
Organism: Protopterus annectens; assembly: GCF_019279795.1. Classification (NCBI taxonomy): domain Eukaryota; kingdom Metazoa; phylum Chordata; order Ceratodontiformes; family Protopteridae; genus Protopterus; species Protopterus annectens. The sequence goes on along the minus strand of NC_056739.1, from coordinate 1,267,857,611 downwards.
TCAAGGATCCCATTGAGCAAAAAGATGTGTAAGCGTACCAACTCTTGTGAAAGTTAGCATTATCTTACTGTCTCACTTAAGTGCTGGTAGATCATGTTGTTGCTTCATCATGTTCTAAGACTGGCTAGTAAATATACCATACTTACCAGGCCTCTCTAGAGTCCAGAGAAAATGACCATCAATAGGTTGCAAGACAGGAGCCTGTCCATTCTGATATAATGGATGAGATAAGAACCAGAGTGACATTTCCAAAAATATTCCTGATTGCAGTGGGATACATAACTGCCCATTCCTTTATGACCAACTTCAGCAAATATTTTAAGTAAGAATTTGAAAAAAAAAACTGTCACACTTCTAAGCCATACTGATCACATGAATGAATCCTCTTTTTTTAACATATAAAATAGTGCTTTTCCATTCATGCTGAGATCTGTAAAAGGTCGTATTCTAAACTGGGTAGTCATCCCAAACATTCTTAAAATAACAGACATGTTTAAGTCTTCATATCAACCTTACCTGCTAGCTCAGGAAATGACTTTTTAGGTGTTCCTTCGATGGAATGTAGAGTTGCTGCCTTGGGCTTTAAGGGTGAAGGATCAATGGTAATTTGAGCTGCTGGAGGGATTAGTCCACGTTCAAGAAGGTTCAGGATTCCTACAAACAAAAAGTAAAGTAAATTTAATTTCCTTGATACACAAAGGCATTCAATATAAACAACAGGAGTACATCTGATTTTGTTTGCAGAATAACCTATTTAATGTCTTAAAGATAAAAATCTTACCTCTTTGCAATATCCTCATCAGTAAGCTAACAAGCTAATAATGTCTTAAAAGTCAAGAATTTCAAAAAGATTTAGGGCCATAAATATGTCTGCGTCCAACCATCTGCTGTTCAATGACAATGCCAGCAAATAAGCACCATTAGGCCCATCTAGTCTGTCCATTTTCAGTTGCATGTATAAAATGTAGATTTTTTTCCTATCCAAAAGCTTTTTTTTCCTTCCATCCAGAGTAAGATTTGATTTATTTCTATCCCATTTATTAACAAACTTTTATTTAGATTTTTCATAACATTATCTCTTCAAGAAAGCAGTTCCAAATTATCCACTATTACTCAATAAAATGTGTCCATTTATCTCTCTTGACCCTTCCATCAGTAACCATTTGAAATGTCAGGACCAGCTTCAGCGAGCCCTGAAATACACAGACTGAATGACTGAAAAACAGACTTAAATATATCAAGTCCAAGATGGCTATTTCTTTGAATATTCCTCATTCTCTGAGGTATGGCAATCTTGAAGTTGGTATATATAGGTTTGGGGGTGTGGAAAGCTTGACTCCCACATCAGGGGTGGAGGGGGCCTTGCCCCCCTGCAAAAAATAAATAAGTTTAAAGGAGAAGAGCAATGCTCAATATTTGCTCTTCTCCTGGATTTTCAGTCTTTTCTCATGTGTGTCGGCATTTGATATTATGAAGGGCCGACATTTCAATAGACAGCCCTTCCATCTTACATATTTAGATTGTTTCCGCTTTCATATTGCCTTCATTTTGTACTTAGAAAGCTTACAAAGTTCTTTCTTTATACGGCTTCTGCTGAAGACCATGTATTACTTTGTTGCTCTCCCTGTATTCTCTCTATCCAGTCTATATCTTAGCAAAAACGTGGTCTCTAGAATTGCAAAAAAATAGCCAGAGAAGATCCAGCTAAACAGTCAATACTTATAAGGAATGAGTGAATCTTAAGTGGTCTAATAAAAGACAACTCTTTTCGTTAATGTTTTCATTTTCAGATACTCACTTTATCCTGTTCTAGACCATGGAGAGCTGGAGCCTATCCCAGCACAGACAAACAATGAGCAGCACAAGGGAAAAAAACAGTTCTGGAATTTTGGACAGGATGTCAGTTCACTGCTGGGCATCTATGCGCAACCCCCCAACTCCCACACACACACACACACACATCTATAGCCAAATGTCTTTATCATATGTCCTAACAAAAATGTCTCTGGAACTATACATGATACTCTAGAAAGTGTCCCTGTTATTAATTAATGATTATGAGAAGTAAATAACTTTGTGGTAGTTTATTCAGAAAGACAACCACTATTTTTTATTACTTCATTTTTCTATACCTGGTTTATCCTTTTTAGGACTGGTGGGAAGCCTGGAGCATATCTTCAAAGTAGAGAACCAGACCTAGAGAAGATGCTAGTCATGCTTCTAGAAATACATAGACACTCATGCGAGTGCATATGCACACCTACTGACAAATTACAAGATCACCTAACAACAGTTTCTGGGATGTGGGAAGAGACTGGAGACCCCAACAAAAACACACACAAAGGAGGGCATACAGACTTAGTACAGAAGGTCACAGGAGGTCACTAGGTTATCAACCCGGAGGTCATTTCAAGCCTAGCTGCTTCATCCCAATGTAATACTAATGATACTCTAGCCAATATCAAGGATTGTATTTAGTAATAACTGCCCATGTCCAGGAGGGTTGTGGGCACTATCCCCAGTAAGAATTTACAGTGCCCCATCCACTCATCTAGGTTCCTTTTGAACAGTGTCATAGAGGTGCTCTGCTTCACATGAATTGGTATTCTATTCCAAAGATGCAGCAGACACTGGGAGACAAATCTGTCCCTCCAGCACATCCTATTCAAGTCACAGGCCATATTTAGGTCCCTGGAATTGGTGGCTCTAGTCCCATTTGATTTATGGAAGTGCAGCAAATTCATTAGGTTTGGGTTGGAGATTGCTCTGTAAGCCAGGCATAAGTCTCCCCTAAGAAGTCTATATCACACTGAGTACAGTGACAGGGACTTTAATCTGTCTGTGTAAGGCACATGCTGGAGTCCGTTGATGATCTTTGTTAGAAACCTCTGAGGTCTCTCCAATTGCTGCAGGTGCTTTGTACAATACATACCAAAAGGGTCATTATACTCAATTATGGGCCTGATTACTGATGAGTATAGAGGGGGTTATAACCTCCTTTGCTAATCAAGTGTGCTAAGTAGAAAACCTTCCTTACTACAGTAGACACATGATGGTCAAAGTTAAGATCGCAGTCTACTTGTGATCCCAGATCCTTTACCACTCCACAGGTACATAGAGTATTGTTGTTAATTGGACAGTGCGACGGGACATTGTTTTTACTGAAGGGAATGATGATGCATTTCTTTACATTTAGTTTCAGACTGTGACTAAGACAGCAGTTTTTGGTCTGAGTAAGACCCTCCTGAAGTATACTGATATAATTTGGGGATTCGATAACTGCACTCAGTTTGCAGTCATCCGCAAACTTGTTCAGCCACAGCCTCTTAGTTTTGGCCTGAACTTCTGAGAAGCATATACCAAATAGTAGGGGGGCCCATCACTGACCCTTGTGGCACTCCACTGTTGTCGTGTCTGCTGGTTGATGTGGAATCACCCACTTTGACAGTGTGAGACCAGTTTATAAACCAGTTGGCAACCCATCTTACAACAAAGGGATTTACATTCAGTTTTCTAAGTTTATCGGTAATGCCTGAGCGTGGGATAGTGTTGAAGGCCTTGGCCAAGTCGAGATAGGCTGTGTGCACAGATTTGCCCTCGTCAATAGCCCTGGTCACATTTTCAAAGAAATTCACCAGGTTTAATAGACAGGAGTGGTCTTTGATGAAGCTGAATTGGGTTGGATCCAGGGTTTGGAGGTCATCTATGTCTTTATTTATGAGGTTCATTATATGTTCCATGGCCTTACAGATGAAGCTAGTCAAACTTATGGGTCTCTAATTCCCTGGGTCTGTTGCTAAGCCACCTCTGTGAATGGGGAATAACTATCCCTGGGTCTGTTGCTAAGCCACCTTTGTGGATGGGGAATAACTACTGCTGTTCTCCATTCCACATGAACATAGCCTGCAGTTAGGCTGTGATTGAATAGGGTACTTAATGCTGATGCTAGTTCATGTTTTAGTTTGTTTAGAAGACAACCTGGGATGCCGTCTGGCCCCACAGAGACTGTGTTTTTTGCCTCAGACAAGGCTTTATGGACCAGCTCTTTGGATATGTAGGGGGGGGGGTTGGGGGCAAGGTTGTGATATGTTTGGAGGGCATAAGGGAGTGAAATTTTCACAAAATCTGTCCGCCAGTAGGTTTGCTATCTCTGTAGGATCAGTGTGTGTGATACTGTTAGTCACTATTTCGGCACACGCTTGGGTCCTACCTTTTAGGTTGTGTACATAGCTGTAAATGGTCTTATGGTTATCCTTGGTCGTGATTGCTAAGTTTTTCTCAAAGTTACCCTTAGAGGATTTGACATATTGTCTTATTTGTCTGTTTAGGCTGAGCTGGGTGCTTTTCCATTGTTGGGGCCTGCCTTAGTTTTCTTAGACAGCAATGTTTTGTGTTTATTTATTTATTTATTTCCAGTATGATGACCAGGGAGGTCCACTGGGCTCAAAGAGCCCATTTTCAGTGGAGGCCCAGGGAGAAAAGCTCCAATAATACATTGTACAAGCTCCATAATATGAAGTACAACACATAGCGGAAACAGAAACAAACTAAGCAAATTTTACATACAAAATAGCAAAAACTAAACAAAAGTTACACAGCAGCTTGGAGAAGGATGTAAAGCATATTTACATGTTTAGTGGTTGAGAACAGTAGTACAAGGTTAAATTAATACAGAGGTTTAAATCATCTGAGAATGATATAGAAGTAACATTAGCATGGATGAGTTCTTTATGCATGAATATTAGCATGAGTTAAATTAATACAGTTTTAAATCCTCTGAGAGTAGTATAGAGGTAGCATTAGCATGAAGGCAGTACATAGGGTTAATCAATAGTGTGTAAGGAAGAATAAACTTTGTGTGTTATAAAGTATTTATGTATTAAGCAGGTTAGGTAGGTGGAATGCAATTGCATTTCCATTTTTGGAAGAGGTAAGAATGCAGCTGGGTTTTGAAGTTTGTTTGTTGCAAAGTTTGTTGATGCTGGATGTCTACCCAGGCGGCATGTTTTTACTTGGGGTTCTGGGCTTTGATTCTCTCTGGAACACCTGATTCTATACACTTATACAAGTGATTGTATAGGGCTTTAGTGTAAGCTTTGGTGTAGCTAGGAGGGCTGATAAATAAAGCCTGAAGCTCTGACACTCTGCGAGCAGAAGTAATAGCTACCAGAAAAATGGTTTTCCACGACAAATACTTGAGGTCACAAGATGATGCTGCTTCAAACGGAGGGGGATTATATGTGAAAGCATAAAATTTAGACTCCATGGAGACTAGGGAGTTTTCACAGGTGGTCTCATATGAAATGTCCCCTTGAGAAATTCTTTGGATAACTTGTGGGACATAATAATTAACCCGTCAATCCCAAGATGAAAATTAGATATAGCAGCCAACTGGACCTGAACTGCTGCTGCTGCCGCTCCTTTGTTAAAAATCATAGTCAAGAATTCAAGTATGGATGTCATGGAGGCTTGGTAAGGATCAATATTATGCTTAGAGGCCCACATGGAAAATCTCTTCCACTTACTAAGATATAATATTCTAGTGGACGGCTTATGAAAAGACAAAAGGATCTGTTTTGTCTCATTGGAAAAGTTATGAAGCCTGGCTATGAGGGGAACTGGAGCAACCAAGCTGTCAGCTTCAATAACTGCAGAGAGGGATGAAGGTCCCCTGACAGACGTGTCAGAGGGTCTGGAACTGGGTCCAGAATCCAGGGATCCTCCAAGAGATGATGTAGAAGGAATGGGAACCAAATCTGATGAGGCCAGTGAGGGGCTATAAGGATGATGGTCCTTCCCAGGGATTTTGCTTTCTGTAGAACCTAGGGTATCAATGGTGGTGGAAATGCATAGAGGAAACCCAGGGGCCAATCGTGTATGAGTGTGTCCCTCGGGGCTTCTCCCGGAGGGGGGAATCAGGGCAAAGTAACTTCTGCATTTGGTGTTGATGTGACTGGCAAAAAGGATGCAGGAAGACTGGCCTCATTTGTGGAAAACCCTGTCCGCAATCTCTTTCTTGAGGGACCACTTGTGTGGCAACAAGATTGCCCTGCTTAGTTTGTCTGCTATCACATTGGATCTCCCCGGGATGTGTGTTGCCAACAGAAAGCGCTGGGAGGAAACAGCCCACTGCCATACTCTGAGGGCTTCTCGGCAAAGGGGGTAAGATCTGGCTCCCCCTTGCTTGTTCAAGTACCAGACTACTGATATATTGTCTGTCTGAATCTCTATTGTTCCTAGAGGAAGAGAGTCCTAGAAGTACTTCAATGCCAAAAGTACTGCTCTCATCTCAAGAACATTGATATGCAAGTGTGACTCCTGATTGGGCCATGTGTCTTGGGCAGTCTTTCCCTGAAAATGCCTCCCCCACCCTATCAGGGAAGCATCCGTGGTCACAATGGCTACTGGAGGGGGTAGAACAAAGGGGCGTCCTATGGTGACATGAAGAGACGTCAACCACCACTGGAGATCTTTCTTGCAAGAGCTTGTAATCAATATTGTACAGTCCATGGGTAGGTCCTGGTAAGACCATTGAGTGAACAACAGCCACTGAAGGATCCGCATCTGCATTCTTGCTAATGGTATGGCTAGGATTGCTGCAGCCATCATACCCAATACTTTCAGAACTTCTGAAGCTGGTGCTCTGTCTTTCGAAATCAATGTGCTGACATGCTGACGAAGAAGAAAGACTCTTTCTATTGGTAGACTTAGAGTGGTGGTTGAAGTGTCTAGCTCTGCCCCGATAAAAACGATATGCTGCAATGGTGACAAGGCAGACTTTTCTGAGTTGACTGTAATACCTAAATTATAGCAGAGTGACAGAGTGTACTCCCTTGTCTGAATAAGTTGATGCCTTGTGGTGCTGGTAAGGAGCCAATTGTCTAGGTACAGAAACATCTGGAATCCTAGACGCCTCAGGTGAGCTGTGACCACTGCCATGCATTTGGTGAACACTCTGGGGGCTGTAGTGAGACCAAAGGGCAGGGCTCAAAACTGAAAATGATTGGATCCCAGCCGGAAATGCAGGTGATCTTTGGATGGCCTGGTAATCTTTATGTGGTAGTACGCATACTTGAGATCTATCAAGCACATCCAATCGTCTTTCCCTAAGAAGGGAAGTATAGACTGAAGTGTGACCATCTGGAACTTCTCTTTCTTTACATATTGGTTGAGTCTGCTGAGGTCCAAAATGGGTCTCCAGTCCCCTGTTTTCTTTGGAACCAAAAAGAATCTTGAGTAAGTTCCGGATCATGTTTGGTCTGCTGGGACTGGCTGGATGACTCTTTTTTGTAGCAACTTTTGGACCTCTATAGTTGCTTGTTCCCTGTAACTGGGTGGAACGTCCGGGATTCTCCTTATGGACGAGGGGGGGGGGTGAATGGTATGAAGTACCCTCTGGAAATAATACTTTGTACCCAGTTGTCTTTTGTAATTTCTTGCCAGGCAGCTGGGTACAAAGATAAGCGGCCCCTGACTGCTTCCAGAGCAAGACAGTTGGGCCTCCTTTCAGGAGTGCTGGTAGGGCTGCCCAGAGAAGTGATCTCTGTCACCCTGATGTTGCGAACCCCCTCTGCCATGAGGGTGGCGTCTTCCACGATTACCCCCTCCTCTGCCCCTGGAGGGGGGGTTCACCACGTATCCTGAAAGGTTCCTTGGGCTTTCCAGAACCACATTTTCCTTCCCCTTTGACCTTTGGGATAAGGTCGGGTAGGGGTGGAAAAACGGACTCCAACGGCACAGTCTTTCCATCCTGTTCACACCTGGTCAAGGTTTCCTTCACTTTAGGCCCGAAAAGGGATGAGCCATCAAAGGGGGTTTTAACGAAGGATGACTTGAAGGGCTCCGAGAAGGAACACATGTGCATCCAGGAATATCTTCTAAGAGCGATTCCTGTACCCGCTGCCCTACTCGTTCCATCAGCAGCATAGCATATGAGATGCATGGATGAGTTGACCATAGAATTTAGGGTAGAAATCTGGGCAGCAACTTTATCAGAGGCACCTGCAGCTACTATACTCTGAAGAGTATCTCCCAACTCCTTAAGATCATCTCTTTGCAACCTAGTAAAGTGGGTTAAGTAGTTCAGTGAATGGAGAGCAAAAGTCGCTGAACTGAACATGCATTTCCCATATCTATCCATGATCCTAGACTCTCTATTAGGAGGATGGATAGACAAGGAAGTCTCAGACATCTCCTTTTTGGTGTCCGCCTCCACCACCATGGCATCAACAGGGACTCCTTTGGTTAAGAATGTTTTGTCTGGTGGGGCTGATATAAACTTGTTAGGCCTCCTAGGGACAGGCTCCCACGCCCTTTGAGAAACCAATTGCATGAGCTCATCAAAGGGTGGAGACACCCAAGAGGTGAAGGGTTGAGACCCGAAAGCCTTCAGGAGAACTGACTCATCCTCAGTAGGGCTTTTGGACTGCCAATCACCCCTCTGCCTAAGGATCTCAAGTATCTCAGCAAAGGAGATATCCTCAGCGGGGGACTGTGGGGACCCTTCTGACTCATCCAAGTCAGTGTCAGATGTTAAAGACTCCTGTGGGGGAGTCCAAGTGTCTCTTCTTGCACAATCTCATCCTGGGAACCTTCTCAGTGGGAGCTTCTAGGGAGGTCTTGGAAGAGCAGAGGGCACCTTGTGGGGCTACCTGTGGCTCTGGGTCTCTATGCTTAGCCTGGATGATGGAAGCAAAAGCAGACGCAGGTGCTTTAGGGGATGAGGAAGCAAGGCCTGAAGTTGAGGATGTCTTGGGAGACAAAGCTCTCCTCATGGCTTTGAAGGCACCACAGCTCCAATGGGAAGGAATCGATGGATCCAAGGGAACCATCAAACCCTCCCGCACTGAGGCAGTGGGCTCCGAGCTGGAGGTAATAGCTGAGCTCATCCGAGCCGAAGCTCTAAGAGGAAGAGTCTGCACCGACAAGTTGGTCCAACTATCCTCCCCGGATCCAACTGGAGAGTGTCAGCTCCTAGAGTCCCTGGTCAGCGCTGAGGATGTCAGAGTGTATGGAGCCAAGGACACTGGAGCAGGTCTCGGCTCCAAAGGCTCCACAATCAACAGGTCTACTTCTTCTGGCTCAGAAGGGCCGATATGGCTTGGAGGAGGAGTAGTGGTCTACGGCTCCGAAGAGGCTTGGGTCGGAGATGACAATTTAGCAAGGCCTGGTGCCTGTAAAAGCTGCTGCACCAATCGATCCATATCCAAATCCAAATCAAAAAGGCTGATAGATTATCTAGATGAATGCACTGATGGTGCCGACTGGAGCAATAGTGACTGAGGCACTACGGATACCGGCTCCAATGCTGTGGGCCGGCTCCGAAAAGAAAAGACAGTCGGCTCCGAAGTCTGTGGAGCTGCTGTCGCAGAGTCATCAGACTTTTTTGATTTTTTTGAATGCTTGGAGTCCTTCGATTCAACAGATGACTTAGAGGACTTAAAAGATTTGCTGGCCACATCCTGGTCACTCAATAACTTCCTTTTCCTCTCTAACAAAACTCTTGATGAAAAGGAATGGCAGATAGCACAAGATTCTTGTAAGTGGACAGCCCCTAAACAATATACACAGGTAACATGTCCATCAGTAACTGACATTTTCTGAAACCCAACTTGGGATGTTTGTCCTTATAATCTGCCATAATAACTACTTCAACATGTAAACCAGATATTAATAAAGATACTAGGCTCTAAACACACACAAACACAGAAACGAGCCTGAGACAAAGAATCCAAAAACTCTACACAACTAGAAAAAGGATGTTTATAGCCACTAGAAAAGCTATTTAAACACACACTTTAACAGATAACTAGGCCAAGACACATGAAGCCAACATTTTTAAGAGTAATATTATGAACACACGGGAAGGGGAACTTCAAGGAAGCTATAAAAGCTAATTATCTAACTATCCTAGTCAAAAATTTAATAAAAATATGTAACAAACCCCTAAATAGAAAACGTTTTTAAATTGTACTGGCCTGAGCTTGCACTGGAACCTCCGATCAGATGCCGTGGCAAACTAGATCTGAGGTAATTCACAGTGCATCATGGGATAGGGGCTTGGCCTCGAGCTACTGGAAGACCTCAAGCTTTGCATGTGACCGTACCGGAGCCGATGGATCAGCTCCAAACCCATCAGTCAAGAATGAACGGCGAGACTGAACTTCACACTGTAAATTTTCAATAAGCACACTGCTGGCATAGTAAATGTACCTGGTTCTAAAAATGTTACTGAGTGATCTGTATCAAGTTGATAGGTTACTTTAAAACTGCCTAGATGTACAGTATTTACTCATTACTGTGACTTAACTCATGACTAGAGAGAGAACATAAAAGATCATTTCCCTTACCAATGTTCAATTATTTTTTAAGTGCCATTAAGTTGTTCTATCTATATTTTGGTAAGCATTACTAAGAAATACGCATTTCCATCTTCTCCTCTACTTGTTCCAAAATCAATTTTTTTTGTGTTATGGAACACAATCGTTCATTATCTGATACCTGCTTTGTCCTATTTATGGTCATGAGGGAGTTGGACTCCATGCTGGCAAGCAATGGGTAGACTCTACAGTAAGTACTGTTTATAGAACACTGGTCCACCACAGAATGCATGTGCTTGCCTGCACATGCAGACACAGACACACTGCAATCATACATACAGGTAATTTAGAGTACTTCCAGTGAAAAACTGCATGGACCCTGTAAGGACAGGGGGACCTCAAACAAAGGTACTCCCCATCTAGAAACTGAACTGAACAGAATAACTATGATCTGTGAGGGAGAAAAGTACAGCTGTGTAAGCTGCACGTACCCATATCAGTAGATTTTCAAATTAGTCAATAATGCAGTAACCTTTAGGTTATATGAGCTGTGTCTTGCCCAAGATGCAACATCTGTGATGTCAGCAGTGCTGCAATTTAAATTGTGGCAGATTTTAACTACAAGGACTTCTGAAGAAGTTTGCTTTAGTGCAAACGAAAAGCGCTTTAAGTCTTGGATGTACTTGTTCGTTTTTTACCTTTTAGTAATTTTTGGAACGACCTTCTCGTTTTTTACCTTTTAGTAAATTTTTGGAATGACCTTCTCGTCAGCTGTGTTTTTTTGTTTTACAAGTTCTTTACACGTCAGCGTATTCTTGATTATGTTGTCTGGAGCGGCTGCGAGTCAGAGTTTGTTCCCTACAGCCAGTGACACTTTACATGAGATCAACAATGAGAGCGTTAAGGATATCGGTCCTCATGAAAGTGAGGATATTGCTTTTAATGGAGCCGGTAACACTGCTGCGGACTGTAATGCAACATTTGGTAAAACTGAAACCGCTACTTCAAACAGTAGAATCGAGTCGTTTCTCAATTCATTTACCACACAGATCGATTCTATTATGAATAGACTTGACCAATTGGATAGAAACCAGCATCTTTTGTATTGTCAAAACCAACTGTGGAATGGTAATTTGGTGGTCTCGGAGACTGATTCAGTCCATTCAAACATCAGTCCGGGCAATTGTGTGCTCGGGTTTGAGCCTTGTCAAGCTCCTGCAGTTAATGTGCGACAAATGGATGTGGCATCTATTATAAATCCGGGCCAAACTAATACAGTGCTTACACAGGCCAGTAAATTGTCATTGGCTGTTTTTTCTGATATACCAGAATCCAGCCATTTGATTACTTGGCAAATTCATTAACAACGGCAGACCCAAGTTCCACCAGCAACGGTGATTGATACACCTGCTTCACATGATAACAACAGGATTGAGGAGTTGAACAACGCCAGTCCTTCACAGTTAACATTGGATACATGGTTGAATGATATTATTTCTTTCGCTAGTGGCCCCAATGCAGGGCCACCACAGAATGCACCTGATGGAGGTAACATTGTTTCTTCTACCATAGTAACTGATTTAAAACTGTTTGACAATCATTTAATCAAAGTGAAAAAATTGCAGTTAGAAATTGCATATTTTCAGGAATGTGTTAAATTAAAAGTGGTACCGAAGGGTCTCAGATGTCACCATTTACCAATAGGGATAGAAGCGGGCTCACCCTTCCATGTTGATTTGGTCAACTTGTTTGACCACCAGGGCCTGGAACTTTTAGAGGTTATCATCAAACATTATAACTTATGGGTCGATAACCTGCTCAAGTCTGTGGCTGAATTAGACGTAAAAATTAAACGTGACCTTAATTTTGATCGTTACAAATTTGAATATGGTAGCGTTTTTTTCCAGTATAAATGATCATATGGTAAAACTAAAGGCTACTAAAATCAAAAAACTAAGTAGAGATCTAAAGGCATACGAGCAGGGTTTAGCTTACCCTAAACCATCTCCGGCTCAGGTATGGTTTAAGTCTAGCCATCATAATAATGGTGGTGCATCCAGCACTGTCAGCTTTGTCAATGACACTGGTAATCTTAATTCTAACCAAGTGGATTCCAATGCTGAAGTGCAATGTATTGGTGATGAACCCGGTGACAGTTTTTCTCAAAGTGACTTGGAAGAAGACACGGTCATCAGGCGAAGTGAAAGAATACGTAAAGCGACCAAATCTACCAGTGACTTACAGCCTCAAGGTGATTACAATCAAAAATGGGATTTTCAGGAGGACATTCGGAGGGGAGCAAGACCGAAGCAAGGACTTCGGTCCTCGAACAACAGATGGAACAACAGAAACAAGAGGTGGAGGAAATAGGTCCAGCGTTCTCCCCTAGGTTTGAATTTGAGCAAGTTAGTGGCCCCTTTGATAATGTCACTTTAGTTAGGGGCATGGGTGCTATAGGTGACCAAAGTGAAAATAGTTTCAATATGGGTCTCGATCAGCACCCACTTGACAGTGACTTAGGTGTTCCGATTGAGTCTGAGGAAAATGAACACAGAACACCTAGTATGTCTTGCTGTCCGGTATTAATTTCTAACTGAAAGGGAGATTTCAAGATCTACAACTATTCTAGTTCTACCATCACTATGGACATGGCTGATTTATTGGCAAAAGGCAGTACCTTTGTACCTACACAGAAATTGGACCTGGTTAAAACAATTATTGATGTTAAACTTTTTGTGAGGAAATTGAACCTATCTCTGTTACTGGGTAAATCTACACATGCTGTCGGCCCCCTCTTTGTGTCTAGTACTTTCAATCCCCCACTAAACCCAGTTTTATATATGTTTGAGCAAGTCTGTGAACTTGATATCAGGCAGATTGCTCGCTCTAATAACAACAAAAATATTGTTAAATCTAACATCACTAATGATGAAAGGGATTTCCTGGCTTTTATTAGATCCCAGAAAATAAGGGTATGTAAGCCAGATAAGGGTGGTGGGCTAGCTATCTTTGATATTAATGATTATACTTCATGTATGGAGGAGTTACTTAACACTCCAGCTTACCAGGTAAGTTCGCGCTCCGAGGTAAACGGAGCGTATCAGCTGATTAATATGTGCCTCAAAGATCTGTTCATTGATGGTAGAATTGATCAAAAAACTTTTAACTACCTTTCTGTATTATACCCATGTTACCCATACATGTTTGGTATTCCTAAACTGCATAAGAGTTTAGTTCAGCCACCCATGCATCCGTTAATAGATGGTCGGAACTCACCTACTTATCCCATAGCGAAATTTGTTGATGGTTTGTTAAAAAAGTACTTGTCATCAGAAGTACAGGTGTGTAAGGATTCATGGTCCTTTTTAGGAGATTTGAACAAGCTTGACTATAGACGTCAAGGACCTTTACACCTGTATACACCACTCTGTAGGTATTGATTGGACAGCCATTAGACTGAAACAAAATGGCGCCCCAAACAGTGAAATTAGTTTAATCATTGAATTACTGGATTTGGTTTTGACAAAAAAATTTTTTTTATTTGGTGAATCCTTCTACCTGCAGAAGCCTGGTGTCGCTATGGGTTCTCCTTGTGGAGCTAGTTTCTCCAATATCGTTATGGCCCAATGGGAACGTGAGTTTGTTTTTAAAAACTGTACTGTAGTCAGTAATGTAATATACTATACCCAGTTCCTGGACGACATCTTCAACCTTTTGAAAGGTTCAGCCCAGGAAGCTACTGAACTTGTCCATTATTTGAATGGTACAACTGACTTCCTTAGCTTTACCTCTTCATTTGATACGGATGCCATAGCTTACTTAGATTTGATGTTAGTAAAGAACAGACCACAACACTGTTTTCAAGCGAGTATATATAGGAAGGCAACGTACTCAAATGATTTCCTTCATTTTTTTAGTTGCCACCCTTTCTATCAGAAACGCTCAGTTGTGAAAGGTCAACTAGTAAGAGCGGCACATATTAACACACAATTGTGTGATTTCCTTGCGGAATGTGACCGTCTCAAACTTATGTTTCTGAGTTGGGGATACCCAGAGGACCTGATTGACAGGTTGACAGATGTGGTCACTGTTAAAAGACACAATAGGGTCTATTCACCAATTTTAACAGTTAAGCCTCAGGCTGATGTAGGTTTAGAGTCTTTACATCAGCCTGTCAATTTAGCAGTTCCTCTGTGTGTTAACAATAATAGGATATCTATCGACAGTGATTCCTGTCTGAAAATTTATAACTACATTTTGCACTGATAGCTACTCAGTAACAGGCATCTTAAAGAAAAATTGGGAGCTATTCAGGACATCACCAGTACTTTGGTGCAGCAGTGCTGCAATTTAAATTGTGGCGGATTTTAACTACAAGGGCTTCTGAAGAAGTTTGCTTTAGTGCAAACGAAAAGCGCTTTAAGTCTTGGATGTACTTGTTCGTTTTTTTCCTTTTAGTAATTTTTGGAACGACATTCTCATTTTTTACCTTTTAGTAAATTTTTGGAACGACCTTCTCATCAGCTGTGTTTTTTGTTTTACAAGATGCAACATCCCGCCAACTTCCAAAAGATCTGGCTTCCTCCCACACTTCCACTCTGACTGCTGAATAGTCAGTCCTGAATGAAAATTTTTAGAGACTTTCTTGATCACAGCTAAGTAGTAACATACCCATCCAGATCTACCAGACAAGAAATAACCACCAAACTATTTCCGAACAGTAACTATATACAAAAATAGGGGATGAAGGGTGGCTGCAGCAGTGAGGAATTCAAATATCTACTGTTATGAGTATGTCCAACTTACACAACTATACTGCATTCATCATTCGCACTGCTACAGCAGACTTTAAGCTATATTGGTTGAGTACCAAAGCCTATCCAACCTGAGAGGAGGAAGGAAATGGATCCAGAGGCCCCTGGAGAATGGTCCTAGCAAAGCCAGTCTTGGATCCAGAAGAATAATCTGTTTTGGAATGCCTTGTAAAGGTATGTAGAGAGGACCATGCAGCTGCCTCTAAAATGCTTTTAGAGGCCACCCCTTTCCAATAAGCCACTGACAAAGATAAGGCCTTTGTAGATAGCCTTGATAATGCCTAGAACTGGTCTACTATGGTGGGCATAACAAAAGGCAGTAGCTGAGGACAACCATCTTGAAATAGTGCATTTTGACATGGGTTGCCCTTTCTTAGTCCCAAAATAAGAGCTAAACAGCTGATAAGCTTTTATAAAGAAGTTGGTACTGTCAGGATAGTACCTGAGCTGCCTCTACACATCCACAATATGTAGAATCCTTTCTCCCTGGTTCTGAGGGTCAAGATAGAACACTGAGAGACTGATGGCCTGAATCAAAGCATATTCTGAAATAACCTAGGGCATAAATGAGGGATTTGTTCTTAATGGTGTCTTATCCCTATGGAAGACCAGACAGGGTTCCCCCACCATGACAGCTTGCAACTTACTCTTCTTGCAGATGTTAGGGAATGAAAAGAATAGTTTTCCATGTAATGAACCTCAAATCTGCTTGATGTGCAGGTTCATATAGAGATGTGTTTAACTTTTCCAGCACAAAGTTAAGATCCCAGGAAGGAGCAACCTGTTTGTGTGAAAGTCTCGGCTATAACACTCCTTCCAGAAACCGATACACTAGAAACATTCAGGAAAGGGAGACTACATGGGCAGACAAGCTGAATGGCTGCAAGATGTGTTTTAACAGAAGAATGCAAAAGGACAGTAGTTAGTAATTCACAAAAATATTTAAGCACCAGTGGTACATGATTCCTGATAGGGCCAATAGGGCCCTGGTTATTGGCTATGCACTAACTAGAAAATCTCTTCTAATTGCCAATATAAGATTTTATAATAGTAGGTTTTCTTGCCTCCTTTCGTAGCACTGCACCTCTTCTGAAAAGAGGAGCCCAAAAAGGAATTAGAATTGAATCATACATACAGTTATCTAGAGATGTTTGATACTGGGGTATACCAAACTGCCCCTTTATTCTGTAAGTAGGTCTATTTTTTTAGGACGTTTATGGTAAGTGCCATGGCCAGTTCCATGAGAAGGGAGATCCAATGTTGCCTGAACCAAAAGGGGATCACCACAATTATTTTTGGAAAGTCCTTCTGTATCCTACCCTGGATATCAGTGGGAAGAGTGGAAATGCATAAAGGAACATTCCTGTCCACTGGAATGAAAAAGCATTTGTTTTCCAAGACATCCTGAAGCAGAATTTGTTGAGTTGTCTGTTTTTAAAGGAGGGAAATAGAACTAATTGATTGGTTCCCTACAACTGGATCAATTCCTGGAAGACCCCCTCTCAATCAATTTCCATTCATGAGGGTTTGTCCTCTCCTGCTTAGCTTATTTGCCATTGTGTTTTGTTCTGATGGAATGTAAGACAACCATGGCCAGCCTGCATACAGATTATGACCTAGTGCCCCTTACTTGTTAATATACCACATCAGTGTGGTGTCAGTTATCACCTGAACAGGTTCTAGGGACCATAGATGAACAGATTTTAAAACATGCATTACAGACATCTCTTTGAAATTTATCTGCTATATTTTGCCAGAGGAATCCCACAGGTCTTGCACCTTTACTCCCACTGAAACTGCCCTTTCCAAGCAAAATCTGAGGCATCCGTATTTACAGACTGACTTGTAGGTAGAGGAAAAAAGGGGAAACCTGCATTTATAGTCTCCACCAGTACAGTTCCTTTTCTGACAAAGCCCAAGACTGGAATCTGAAATTCTAGACAATGCAGATGTTTGTTCCATGTGTATTTTTTAAACACTGTTGTATCTTTCTCATGTGTAACCTGGCAAAAGGAATCATTAGAATCTTAGATGTCATGAACTCCACCATCCTCAACTACTCTGTAGCTGAAATCTGAAACTGAATTGAGAAGCTCAGGAAAGTTTCCAGATAAAAATCCACTTTCTCCCACATAAAAAAAGCTTTTTGCTGCAAGATGTCTAATAAGATATCATATAAAGACAATCCTGTGTAATGGGATCAAGGAATATTTCAGAATATTCATCTAGAATCCCAGATTGGTTTCTCCCACATAAAAAAAGCTTTTGGTGCAAGATGTCTATAAGATATCATATAAAGACAATCCTGTGCAATGGGGTCAAGGAAGATTTCAGAATATTCATCTGGAATCTGGGATTAAACCCATACTAATGAATTTTGACATCTGGGAAAAGACTCTGCAAAGATAAGCAAGTCGTCTAAATAAGGAAAATGTGAATACCATTCAATCTACAGTGAGTTATAAATGAAGCCACACATTTTGTAAACACCCTTGGAGCAGCAGATAACCTAAATGGTAATGCAAAGAACTGATAACATAACTCAGGGACAGCAAATATGAAACATTTCCTGAAGACCTTGGCTATGGGAATGTGATGGTATATGCATCATTTAGGTCCAGTGTTACCATACAGCTTCCATGGGGAATGAGAGGTAAAAGACTATGAAAGGTCAACATCTTGAATTTTGGAACTTTTGCATACAGATTTAGAAAGGAAAGATCTAGAACTGATCTTCAAAAAGAATCTCTTCTTTGGAAGCGTAAATATTCAAGATTAGAAGTCTTTGCCTGTTTGATTAAATGGCACTGGGTATATAACTTCTAAGGTAGATAAGTGCTGAAGGACTTGAGAAAAGAAATCTATTTGGTTCAGAGAGTGGGGCAGAACTCCCCTGAAATGAGGTATTTGTATCCAGCACCAAATGTTATCTGTTCTGATCTAAAAAGCCAACAAAAGCAAGAACTAGTAACCCAAAAAAGTCAGTAGATATCCAAGAACAAGAAGGCAACTCCGAGAGTTTAATTCACTCAATTTAATGTACCACGAAGTAAAACAGCCACAAGTAAAACGTTTCCAAACACATTAATAGATCCCACGAATCTTTTAATATATTTGAATTACCACCACTTATATGTTTCACCTTTTTGTCCACCAATTTCGCTAATGGAAGTGTCTTAGCCCCATCCGCTGAAACAATAGGTCTCAGGGGAGGGTCTTCCATGTTTTTGTGGATCTTGGGTATCCCAAAGATGATGGGTATTTTGGGTTTAGCCACCTTTAAAAAATCAAATGTTTTCCTATCTATTGTCGCTTCAACCAACATGTCATGAAGCAGGCTGTCTATTCTATGATAAGCTACATTCATTTCATTTAATGAGACTGCTGTGTATCTAGCTGTGTCATTAAGCATGTCCTTCATCTTGCCCTCATATATGATATTATCCATAATCACCACCCCTCCCCCCTTATCAGGTTTCATGATTCTTACATCCTTTTTCTTTTTAAGTTCTTTTAATACTTCATTTTCCTGTTTGGAAAGGTTAAATTCAAATATATTTTCATCATAGGTTGATCTAATTTCCTTTTCCAAAATTTTTTTCAAAATTCCTGATTTGAGGGTGCAGAGGGGGGTTGAATATACTCCTACGCACAAGAGTCGAGTCCTGAGGAAGTGAATCCATTTTACTATCTTCGGAGAACAAAGTCTCCAAGTTGATTTTCCTGAGAAACATTTTCAGGTCTATAATAGTGTTGACCATTTCTCCTCTCCCAGAGGGAATAAACTTAAAACCCTTACTTAATAAATCAAAATGTTGTTTTTTGAGCACAATATTACTAAAATTATAAATGGAAAAATTATTACAAGTATATTTGATACCACTATTGGATATAATATCCGGTATTACTTCATTGACAGGGGTTGGGTGAATAAATTCTAATACCTCCCTCTCCCCCTTCTCCCCCCCCCCCATTTTCAAAAATTCTGAAACCTGTTCTGTCTTTTATTTTCAGTACATACTTCCCTGTCTAAAGGTGGAAATTCATTTTCATAATCTAAGTCCATCCACCCTTGATTATTACCTGCTTTGTTACCTGTTTTTACATCCTCATAATAATGGTAACTCAAATAATTGTTGGTTCTTATAGGTGGTGGTTTTGGGTAGCTTGTGTTATTTTGATATTCACCTATATCCCTCTTGAGCTTATTGACTTTCCTTTCAACTATATCAAAACATTTCTCATCTATATCTGTCTTTATTTTGTTATACTTTTCCCTTTCTTCTCTAATTTCAAAGACCAAATCTTCCTTAATAATTCCATCCAGTATTTCTATTTCTAACTTTAAATCTTCCTGCATCCTGTTGTTTTCTTTTACTATTAACTTTAAAATTTCCAAACCACACTGATTAAACACTTCTTTTAATTCATTATGAAATTCCGACCCAACTTCAACATTGTTCGGGTACTTGCATACCCTTAGTCCCTTCGGGACTATTTTCCTATTGATACACTCAGTTAAATATTCATTTTCAATATTGAGCGTTTTAAATTTTAACATAAGCCTAGATAGTTTGTCTATCTTGGCAGAATACGTTAGTCCATCGCCACAGTCAATTCTATTGATGTTACCAAACTTTATGTTAAACGGTTTGTTAAGCCAGTCATTCATTTCCTTTTTCTTCCATAAATCTTGGAAAGAATTGTTTACAGTACCTTGTTTTGCCTTACTAATGCAAGGCCTGCCATTATCACTTGAGGCTGTTGTTGCTAAGGATTTCCCTTTGGGATGCCTGTTCGTGCATTCACTATGTGCCAAAATATTCGGTGTGACAACCGGATCAAAGGATTCACCATTCGGTTCTTCCATCTCCATTTCTTGTGTAAAACTGATGCTTCGGTTGCGTTTCCTTTTCGGTTTAGCTCCTTGTAACCCTTCGGTTCCCTCACCAACCGGAAAACGCTCCTCACGTTGTTTGTCACACAATGAATGGCACAAGGGGCTCCGATGGGGCTAAGACACTTCCATTAGCGAAATTGGTGGACAAAAAGGTGAAACATATAAGTGGTGGTAATTCAAATATATTAAAAGATTCGTGGGATCTATTAATGTGTTTGGAAACGTTTTACTTGTGGCTGTTTTACTTCGTGGTACATTTATCTGTTCTGATCTACTTTTAATACCCATGAGACTGTCACAGTCTGTTGCCAAAGAAGAATGTACAGAGTCAATTGCTGAGAAGGGAGGTGGGGAGAATACTGAAAAAGTCACTATGAAGTTTTAGAGTGTCCCTTTTTAGGAAAGAATCCTTGTTTCTTATGGTTTCCCTCTTGCCATCTCTTTTTGTTTCCCTGTTTGCCTTGAGATGGCAAGGATTGTTGGTTTTGTTTCTAAAACACGAAAGATAATCTGGGAAATTTGTAAAGGGGGCTGAAAAATGTTGTGATGTCCCCACCCTGGACAAGTAATCAAGGAAGCTGAATCCTCACCACTGACACCGTAGAGGGACATACATTTGGAATACAAATGGATACACTCAGTATTTCCGGATGCAGACCTCTCTGCATCAAGCACAATTTCCCTTAAGAGCGCACAGGGAAAACACTCACCCTGGGGTCTGGATTTCTCTATATCTGTCTCCCTCCAGGTCCCCAGTAAGACTCCCCACTGGTACAGCTGTAGGGTTAGGTCCTCAGATGAGTGTCCAAGCCAAGTCCTCCAGCACCCTCTCTGTGATGCCAGTGCTTCGTGTCCCTGCCCCAAGTAGCTGACACACACACTCTTTGAGGTTTAATGTTTTACACACACACACACACACACACACACACACACACACACACACACACGCACGCACGCACACACACACACACACACACACACACACACACACACAGTTCAAATCAAAGGAGACATTGAAAACAACATTGAAAGACAGACTCAGACAAATAAAGAAAATCAATATCTAAACTAAGCTTCACTATATTCCTGACTGAAGCTAGGAGAAGTACTATTCCATAATAACTTATTTGAAAGAGCAAGGCACAATGAGATACATGAATGGTCTTTCTAGTCAGGTTCCCCAAAACAGAATACTCAATACTTGGAGATTACTCCTTGTAAAATATAATATTCAAGATGGCTTGCAAAATGACCCCATCTGGTCACCTAACTCTTGGTTCTCACATTATCCCACTTTGAAGCTGAGACAGGAATTTAGAGTAGATGGTTACAATATACATCTAAATGTGGCAGTGCTTGGGGGTTCGCCTCTTTTTACAGAGCTAATGAACAAAGGCGTCTTTCAGACCCACTGTCTCCATGCTCTTCCTCACTGTATGGTACCATTTTAATGGTTTAACAGCTCATTTACATTCTCCTTATTTTCTTATTGCAAGTTAGCTAGTTAACCTCTGCTGTCTCAGTGTACTTTATTAAAACATACACAGTGAACTCAGTTAGCAATAATACATGTACATTTCTTTTCATTCCAGCAGGGTGCACTATTGAAACATTTTAACACAAGCAAACCTCACAAATCCATTTTTAGCACAAGCAACTGTACAAATCAGTTTGATATACAAATGACATATAATTATTTACAAAATACCAGCTAGCTGTGCTGGCACAAGTCATACATCCACTGCCCTACTTCTGGAATGGCTGGTAGTACCTCCTATCATCACAAATGTTATAAACTCCCTGAAATAATTTCCCCTCTCTCATCAAATTGTTTGAGGACCTGTGTAGCAGATGGAGCAAATAAACCCCCCTTATCTAAAGCTGAATTCAAAATTTCAGACTTTACCTCATTAGAAAACTAAATTATGTACCCATGCTCTCAAAATAGCAGAAGCAGAAGTCCAAGACACAGTATCAGCAAAATCATACACACCCCTTAAGGAATGTTTGGATGCGTAAGAAATGTTGGAAATAATATAATTGAGATAAGCACTACTTTCAGGCAGAAGGGTAGTAGCTAGATCTTTCAAGCTGCCTGTACAAAAAAGCATAAACCTCCACACGCGGGCCTGATCGTTAAGAATTATATATGCTAAAGTGGAAGAACAAAACATTCTCTCTTACTAAATCTGTCCAAATTCTTCCCCTACTTGTCCACAGGGGAAGGGTTAAATGATACCAGGAGCATGTTCCCTGCTGGCGTAGATGTTGACATTGCTGTAGGGTCTGACCTAAGGTGAGAAAACAAGTGCTTGTTTTATGTTGAGAAATTCTGTAAAGCCCATTTGCTTTTCTGGGAACTGAAGGTTATGAATCGGGGCTGTTGGAGGTAGCATTATATACATCTTCCAAGGTTGGCAGTAGAGGAAGTATAGGCATAGATTGAGGTACATAATAAGTATGCAGAAATGCTGTACAAACATGTAAATAAGCTGCATAAAGGCTGCTTTTCTCACCAAAAGTAAGCCCAAAACAAACCCCAAAAACAAGAATAAACCACATTGGTGGAATCCTAATCTTAACAGAGTTATACAACAAAAAGAAAAAGTCACAGCCAAAGCCATAAACAGCAACTCTCATAAAAACAAGAGCTCACTAATTAAACTAATAAGAAACTAAGAGGACATAATTAAATCCAACAAGGCCAACTTTGAGGTCAAGATAGCTTCTCAGGCTAAAGAAAACCACAAGGTCTTCTACAGCTTTGTTTCAAACCTAAAAGGTAACATGCAACAATGCGCAGAACTGGAAGTAAATGGTGTCACCTTCACTGAGCAGAATGACATAGTGTATCTGCTTGCTGACAAATTCAGCTTAACAGGACTTAATTAGCTGAGTATAAATGGATTCATTATTTTAGAGCTGATTCACCACCAGGATTAAATACTATGAATAGCGTTAAACTTATTTTAAAATGTAAATATAGTTATGTATGGCTTTAACCTGGGCTAAAATAATTGTTTAATATTTATTTTATTATTTAGAATTGTTTAGAACATACTATATACGCATACACATATACATATATATTTGGTTTAAGATATCCACATCTAATTGTGTAGTCAATTTGATAGTTTTATTATTTTTTTATTGCTTAAAAACAATTTTTAGATTGTGTCATGTGACATATAGCTTGTTTTTTTGATAGGCTGGCATGGAAGGGATTTCATGAATTGTTTTAAACATTAAGAGTATGTATTACCTGAAAGCTTTGCTCATTTATTAAATAGTCATGTTTTATAAGACTGTTGGATTCCTGGCTTTTTACTGTGGCTGACAAATTCAGCTTAAACTTCACCACCCACTTCCCATTTCCATCTTTCATGAAATTCCTACAAGCATACCCCCTCCCTAGCTATCAGCAGGAAGCAAGTCATAGCGGCACTCACTAAGGCTAAAAACACAGCTTCAGTGGGGCCCGACAATATCCACAGTTATCTCCTAAATAGCCTGAAATGTGTCTTATCAGCACCCCTTAAGTCACTTTTCAACTACAGCCTCAAAACAGCCTACATACCAAGTGGTTGGAGGACAGCAACGTTATCCCTCTTCACAATGGTGGACCGTTAATCTACCCAGGAAACTACAGATGTATTGGTCTGATTGGTCTAATATGCAAAGCCATGGAATGAATTATCATGGAAATGATAAACAAAGACACTGGCAGCCTATCAACACTGGACCCATCCCATTTTGATTTTGTCAAAGGAAGGTCATGCCTACTTAACCTGATAGAATTCTCTGAGAAGATAACCAGGGAAATGTATGAAGGGAAACTAGTACAAGCTGCCTACTTGGTTCTGGCTAATGTGTGTGATATAATACCCCACTCTGGTATTGTAGACAAACTCACCAAAGTAGGCAGAAATCCTTACATAACTTGCTGGATTACCATCTAATTCACAGGTAGTACACAGGGAGGCCAGGGGGCAAAGCACCAACAGTTACAAGGATGTGACAAAGAACAAAAATGAGAAGGAGCATATACAGAGAAATATTTCAATAAAGTTGTCAGACACAGAATATAAGTATGTTAGCACAGAATATACAGCTGTTGGAAATTCAGTGATACACAAGTTGTACTACAGAAAAACATTGACAGTATTGACAATGTAGATAGGAATATATTTTTACAAAAAATAAATATTTACAAGATTTTCTTCAAGTATGGTGATTAATGACTATATATAGAGGGGAAAGGTGTTATGTAGTGGGACACTGTTTAACCAGGAGTTAGATTGGTGAGTTTTGAGATGTATTTTGAATTTTGAATTGTGAGGGATTAGAGATAGTTACTAAGTTCTGTGGGATCGAGTTCCAGGTTCTAGAGATTTGTCTGGAATACAAAGAAGTTCCATGGTTACGGTTTGCCTTTGTGACTTGTAGTAGGAATTTATTAGTTTGTGGTTGGAGTAGGTTGTAAAGTGCTGGACATTTTTCTGGTTGGTACACTATTCTATGAGCAGTTGTTAGGAGGTTAGGTAATTCAAGCTAGTTTAATTGTCGTAAGGCAATACAGTGTTGGGGTCTATATGGAGAATTTGCTGCAAACTTGACAATCTTGTTATAGCAGGCTTCTAGTTTTAATAGGCCATTTTTTCAGATTGGTGAAACTAGTGGAGGCATAAGGAGGGTAGAAAGTATATGGGTTCTAGTTATATGCTGTCTTGTGGTATCTGTGAGGTATGGTTTAATTCTGTAAGAGAGCCTAACTTAATGTGAACCTTTTTATGGTTACTGATACATGCACATCAAATTTCACATTTTTATCTTTAGTAACAGTGTATGATACAGGTTCTGTCTTAGTATTGTCAGAAGAATAGATTTGGAAGCGGGATTGTAGATCTTAAAATGTATTAGTGAAAATCATGAGTTTAGTTTTTTTAGGGTTTAGGATTAACTGGGAGTCAGACAGCCATGACTCTGCAGCTGTGAAAGATTGCTGGGTAATTTCTTGTAGTTGGGCAGATGAGTGTGGAGTCATCTGTGTATTGTACGACTGTGGGAAGGTTGGCGGTAGCATTCAGTTTGTTGATAAAGATGCTAAATAGCATTGGGCCAAGAACAGAACGCTGTGGTACTCCTATTGTGATAGGTAACAGTGAGGAGAGTTCATTTTGTCATTTTACAGCTTGTTTATGGTCAGTTAAATAGTTGTGGAACCATGTGTGGACAGAGTTATTTATTGTAAGAGACTGAAGTTCATTTAGTAGTTCTTGATGACAGACAATGTCAAATACTTTTCACATAGGTTCATACTAGGCTATCTGCCCTAGGGCATTTATAAGCCTAGCCAGAGTGTGTTTGGCTTTCTCCACCCCTTGGAATGAGTATACTGTGCCCATTTTAAGGTTTAGTTTACTGTACCTCTGTCTAACAGTGACACAGAAGTGACCCCCAGGGGTAAACCTACGATCTCCCATCCACTCATCAAGATTTCTCTTGAAAAGAGTCAGTGAGGGGCTCTGCCTAACATGGACTGGGATTTTATTCCAGAGTGAAGGGAGCCTCTGGGTTATGAATCTGTCCCTCCAGCATGTCCTATTTATTTCTGTGCTGAGGTTCAAATCTCTCGCTCGCGTAGCTCTGGTGGATCTGGATTTTCTGAGGTGGAGCATGTCCATTAATTCCGGGTTGGACATGGCCTTGTACGTCAGGCATAGATCGCCTCTGAGTAGGCGGTATGCTACTGAGTAGAGCTGGAGTTTCTTTAGCCGGGCAGCATATGGCATATGTTTGACTTCCTTGATCCTCTTGGTGAGGTACTTTTGGGGTCTTTCCAATTGCTGCAGGTGTCGGGTAAGGTACATCCCAAATGGGGCATTTTACTCAATTATGGGCCTGATGAGGGAAGAGTAAAGGGGCACAATGACCTCTCCCGATCTAGATGTGAATCCCTTCATGATAAGGTGGGCAATATAGAAGGTCTTTCTAACCACTTTGGCAATGTGAGTGTCAAATGAGAGGTTACTGTCAACTTGGGTCCCTAGGTCCCTAATTACTTCTTCCGTACTTAATGGATTACCACCTATGTGGTAATTTGTGTGCACTTTGTTTTTCCCAAAGGGTATGACTATACACTTTTTGGCGTTTAGTTTAAGGCCATGGCTCTGGCACCAGTTTTCCGTTTCTATGAGACCCTTTTGAAGGATGCTTGTGTCCGCTGGAGAATCAATTATGGCGCCCAGTTTGCAGTCATCTGTGAACTTGGCCAGCCACAATCCTCCCATGTTAGCCTGTACCTCAGAAAAATAAATACCGAACAACAGAGGTCCCAGGACCAAGCCCTGTGGGATGCCACTTGTGACTGGTTTAGAGTCTGACATGGCTCCAGCAGTTCTGACCTTGTGGGTTCTGTCCTTGAGCCAGTTTGCAACCCATCTTATGACATAGGGGTTTATATTTAAGCTGGAGAGCTTGTCTATGATGCCCGAGTGGGGTACTGTGTCGAATGCTTTTGCAAGGTCAAGGTAGGCTGTGTGAACTACCTTACCCTTGTCAATGGCCTTGGTGACTGTTTCAAAGAAGTCGACCAGGTTCAAGAGGCAGGATCTGCCCTTAACAAACCCGAATTGGGTAGGATCCAGTGTCTGTAGGTCCCCAATGTCTTTGTTAATGAGTTCCATAATGATCCTCTCCATAGCTTTGCAGACCAGGCTTGTCAAGCTTATGGGGCGGTAGTTTCCAGGGTCTGTAGAAGCACCTCCTTTGTGGAGTGGGACCACTGTTGCTGTACACCATTCTTTGGGTACATATCCTGTAGTAAGGCTGAGATTAAACAGCTGCCTTATGTGTGGGTTTAGCTCTTCTTGGAGTTCATTTAGCACGCAACCCGGGACACCATCTGGTCCCATTGATGCTGTGTTTTTAGTTTTGGAGAGGGTGGCTCACACCTGGGCATCTGAGATGTCAGGGAGGCAACACTCTGCTGGGATAGATATTTGTCCCTTTGGGGGGGGTGGAATTTGCACTGAACCTGTCTGCTAGTTTGTTGGCAATGTCTGTGGGTTCAGTGTATTTTTTGTCATTTTGGACTAACTCTGAGCATATCTGGGAGTTTCCACTCATGTTTCTAACATAACTAAAGAAAGCTTTGTGATTATCTTTAGTGTCTTATGCAATTTTTCTCTCAAAGTTGGCCTTGGATGATTTTATGAGTGATCGTAGTTTTTTGCTAGTACTGATCAGAAATGCCTTCCCTTTTATGGATTTTGCTCTATCATGTAGTAGCTTCCTCCTTCTGTTGTATATCTTATTAATGGCTGGGGTCCACCAGACAGAACGCCTGCCTTTGGGGAAATGGGTCTTGGTTTTATTTGGGATTGCATGATCCATGCATTCATGTAGGTGTCCATAGAATGCGTTTATAAAGGATTCAGCAGAGTGGGCTGTAGTTTCCACTGGCCCGGGGGCCTTGAAGGATTCCACTTCGGTCTTAAGAAGTGTGAAGTCAGCTTTTGAGAAGTTCTTCACTGTGGTCTTCTGTGCTGGGGGTGGGGGCGGGATGTGGATTTCCAGGGAGATTAATTTATGGTTCGATCTTACCAACGAGGGTTATACTTCAGGTATGGAGCATTGTGTCCCCATGTTTGTGATGATTAGGTCTAATATGTTTTCCCCTCTTGTAGGAGAGGTGACTAGTTGTTCCATAGCATTTGAGTTTATGAATTCTAGGAACCTTTGGGCTAGGGTATTGGGGCTTGAGTAATGCTCCCAGTCTATGTTTGGGTAGTTGAAGTCCCCCAATATGATGATGTTTGGAGAGACCTTCATATTC
Organism: Protopterus annectens; assembly: GCF_019279795.1. Classification (NCBI taxonomy): domain Eukaryota; kingdom Metazoa; phylum Chordata; order Ceratodontiformes; family Protopteridae; genus Protopterus; species Protopterus annectens. The sequence continues at coordinate 1,267,829,741 of NC_056739.1, read as the reverse complement.
TCCAATGTCTTTAGGAAGGCCGAGTGGGGTTCCTGAGTTTGAGAGGGTGGTCTGTAGCATGCTACAAACTGGAGGGTGGTTTTGCCCACTGTTAGTTGCACATGGATGGTCTCCGATGCTTCGTGCATTGCCACTAACCTGGAGGTGTGGGTATCCTTGATGAATATGGATACTCCCCCTCCTTTTGTGGTTTGGTCCAAGTTCCAGGGCCGAAAAGCACGATATGAGGTATAACCTGGTAGTGCTGGGGTGCTCTCTGGAGCCTTGAACCAGGTTTCTGTCACTGCACAGATATTGATGTTCTCCATACTGAGGAGGGCTTCGAGAGCGTGCATCTTGAGGTTTAGACTTCTGGCGTTGAGCAGCATTACCCTTAGTTTCTTTTTACTTGTGTTTTTTAGGGAGGTGGGTTTGTCTTTTGAGCCTTGCCTAAAAAAAGGCACTATGGGGGTGGCAAGAGCCTTTGCCAATATCCGAAAGCCCAGGGGTGACAGGTGCAAGCCTTCCCTTGCAAAGCAGCGTGGCTTGTCGAGCATGTCATCCCAAGCAGACAGACATTGGATCCCCTTAGAATGACACCAATACTTAAGCTAATTGTTAAAATTGATCATTCTGTCTTTGTACTGTGGCATCATTCTTGGTGAGGGTAAGATGCTGCTCAAGGTCAGGGTCATACCGGCCTGGGCTACATAATCAGAGAGCTCCTCCATGTCTCTTTTCATGTAGTCCAGGGAGGTACATCTCAAGTCATTCACACTAGCATGGACAATGACTGAGTCATATTTGTACCTGCTTTGGAGTGACCGGAGTGCTTGTGTTATGTGGCGGATTCTAGCGCCCGACAGGCAGCTTACTGTGACCTTGTCCTTGTTCAGCCTGGTGAGTGGGACGTCAGTGTGTCTGACTATAGAGTCACCTATTACAAGTGTGCCAGGTATGTTGTTTATCCTTAAGGGCTGTGACTGTTTGGCACACTGACTTTGTGAATTATGTGTTGCATGTGTTTTGTTTTGATGTAGTGGCTGCTTGGATGTCTGCTTTGGAGGTCTCTGTTGCTTTGGTAGATTTTTATTTAGAGCCTCCGAGTATGTTTATGTGTTTGGTTTGCAGTTGTGGTAGGTCTATGTGAGACTGGATTTGTGGTGTGTGTGGTTTTCTTCTCCTCCTGACTGGTTATGCCAGTACTGAGTCGAGAGAGCTCAGCCTCCAGTTTGGCTATATGGTTGCATCTCTCACATATATTTGTATTTGTTGGGAGGAGGAGAGGGTTGTCTGTGTACATGAGGCAGTTGTAACATTGCTTCAAGATTCCCAGATTCACCAGCTGAATTGGAGAGAAAGCCAGTAACTGTCCCTTCGACATGCTAGAATAGTATAAGGAACTGCTATGAAACTGAATCAGAAAGGACCAATAGGGGATAGGGTACTCAAGGGGATTTTAGGAGGATGTAGTGCTTTTTTAGTTAAAAAGTGCTTACCTTATACAAAATGCCTATAGGAGCAAGTGCGGGGTCTTTAGATTGAGAATAGAATGCTTAGCTTGAGAGTTAGAGCAGTTCTAAGGGAAAAAATGAAGAGCAGACTTTGTGGAGCCGGGAATACTTTAAACCTGATTAAGTGGCGCTGCCCGATGCTGCGCTATGCGCAAATTCGCGCTAAAGATGGCTTTATAGCAGGGGGATAGAAAGAGCTAGGAAATGGCCCAAAACGGCCAATAAGCTACAAGTTACTGGGCTGGAACCACTCCTTTAAGGACAGATAGGCTGCTCAGAGCTCCCCACTCCCACTGGTGAACAAAGAAGCTTCCTCCTATCCAAACAAGGATATGGGTAACACAGGAACTATGACACAGCCCAGAGATCAGCTATACCTGAAGACTGGACTATTCTAGTTCAGTAAAGGTGTGAAACAAGGATATTTTTTTTTTTTTTTACAAAGTAGCAGAAAATAGATACAGTAACAACAGTAAATGCTTTAAATCGGCTAGCGCACTTCAGTGTGTAGCCTACCAGTTAAATTAAGCAAAAACAAACTTTAAAGTGCAAAAACGTTCAGGAAAACAAACAATAATGCAGTAAATCAACTTTGCAGAGCTTATTTAGTTGTAGAAACTCGCTTTTCGGTGAGAAAAAGCAGTCGGAAATAAGTAGCCAAAAAAATACTTTGGAAACATAGTGTTCAGTTATGGAGTGGTTAATCAGAATGGAGACTGGATAAGATATTGCGTTGGCAGCTGTCTTAAGGCATTCAGAGGGTAGATTGTCGGCAGCAAGAGAAGTAGGTTTAAGTTTACATATCATCATTTTTATGGTACTGGTTTGAATGCAGGTGACAGAAAAAGTGTTAGATGTTGTGTTAGAAACTAGGAGAATGGTTAGAGGTGTATTACAGGAAGTTTTAGTTAGATTTAATATGGATTTAACATCCCACAAGAGGGTCTAACACAGACAAATGACTGGTGCCATAGCCAAGGATTAAAACTCATTGCAAAGAAGTGCATTATAGTGCCTTTTGGGAAAATGCACACCAAGGTAAATTACATCACTGACAAGACACCCAAAGGCAAGCGTCCAGTCTGGTGGACCCCAGCCATAAACAAGCTTTACAACAAAAGGAAGAAGCTACTACAAGATAGAGCAAAATCCGTAAAAGGGAAGACACCCCTGATCATTATAAGTAAAAAACTGAGATCTCTCATAAAAGCATCCAAGGCAAATTTTGAGAGAAAAATCGCTAAGGACTCAAAAGACAATCATAAAGCCTTTTTTAGCGATGTTAGAAACCTGGGAGGAAACTCCCAGATATGCTCAGAATTAGTTCAAAATGACGTACAAATCACTGAACCTACAGACATTGCCAACATACTGGCTGACAGGTTCAGTGCAAATTACCCCCCCAAAAGGAGAGATATCTATACCAGAGGATTGTAGTCCCCCAAACATCTCAAATGCTCAGGTGAGAACTGCTCTCTCCAAGGCGAAAAACACAGCATCCATGGGACCAGATGATGTCCCCGGTTGTGTGCTCCATGAACTCAATGAGGAATTAAACCAGCAGCTAGGGCAGCTGTTTAATCTTAGCCTCACCTCAGGATATGTACCCAAGGAGAGGCGTACGGCAACCGTGGTCCCACTTTATAAAGGAGGTGCCTCCACCGACCCTGGAAACTACCGTCCCATCAGCTTGACAAGCCTGGTCTGCAAAGCTATGGAGAGGATCATAATGGAACTCATAAATAAAGACATAGGGGACTTGCAGACTTTGGATCCAACCCAGTTTGGCTTTGTCAAGGGCAGATCATGCCTTTTAAACTTGGTTGACTTCTTCGAAACAGTCACTAAGGCCATTGACGAGGGCAAGGCAGTCCACACAGCCTACCTTGACCTGGCAAAGGCTTTCGACAAAATACCCCATTCAGGTATCATTGAAAAACTCACCAGCTTAAATGTAAACCCATACGTCACTAGATGGGTTGCTAACTGGTTAAGTGACAGAACCCACAGGGTCAGAGTTGCTGGCGCCATATCAGACTCCAAGCCTGTCACAAGTGGTGTCCCACAGGGCTCAGTCCTGGGCCCACTTTTGTTCGGCATCTACTTTTCAGAAGTACAAGCTAACATAGGAGGATTATGGCTGACAAAGTTTGCAGATGACTGCAAACTGGGCACCATAGTTGAAAACCCATCTGACACAGACATCCTTCAGAAGGGTCTCATAGAAACGGATAACTGGTGCCAGAACCATGGCCTAAAGTTAAACGCCAAAAAATGCATAGTCATACCCTTCGGGAAAAACAAGGTTACCCCTAGTTACCATATAGGTGGCAATCCACAAAGCACAGAAGAGGTTATCAGGGATCTGGGGACCCAGGTTGACAGTAACCTTTCATTTGACACTCACGTTGCCAAAGTAGTTAGGAAGACCTTCTACATTGCCCACCTGATCATGAAGGGATTCACATCTAGATCAAGGGAGGTCATCGTTCCCCTGTACTCATCACTCATCAGACCAATGATTGAGTACAATGCCCCATTTGGAATGTATCTGACCCGACACCTGCAGCAATTGGAAAGGCCCCAAAAGTTCCTCACCAAAAGGATAAAGGGTCTCAAAAATATGTCTTATGCTGCCCGACTGAAGGAACTCCAGCTCTATTCAGTCGCTTACCGTCTGCTCAGAGGTGACCTGTGCTTGACATACAAGGCCATGTCCAACCCGGAATTAATGAACATGCTTCACCTTAAAAAATCTAAATCCATCAGAACTACAAGGGCAAAAGACTTAAACCTCAACACGGCTATTAACAGGACGTGCTGGAGGGACAGATTCATCACCCAGAGACTCCCTATGCTCTGGAACAAAATCCCGGTACATGTGAGGCAGAGCACCTCGCTGGCCTTGTTCAAGAGAAATCTTGACCAATGGATGGGAGATCGCAGGTATACCCCAGGGATAACCTCAGTGTCACTGCTTGACAGAGGCACAGCAAAATAATGGGCATATTATCCTTCAAACTAAAGGGGTGGCGAAAGCCACAAAACTCTGGGCTAGGCTTATAAATGCCCTAGGGCAGATAGCCTAGTATGAACCTATGAACCTATGAACCTAAAAGAGTTGACCTGGTAGTTAGAGATCTGGAACATATGTAAACAGTAATTTGGCCTTTAACCAACATGTAGCCAAGTAGTAAGAAAATCATTTTATGTTGCCCAACTTATAAGTAAGGGTATGGCATCAAAGTCCAAATAAGTTATAGTACTACTCTACTTGGCCCACATCAGACCCATCATTGAGTACAATGCCCCCTTCACCATGTACCTGATTAGGCATACGCAACAGTTGGAATGCCTACAGAGGTTCCTCAACAAGACAATCCATGGTATTAACACATTGTCTTATACACATTACCTTAGAGCCCTATCTCTATACTTGGTCTCCTACAGGCTGTTGAGACATGATCTGTGCTTGGCATATAAGGCAACCTTAAATTCAGCCCAGATAGAGCTTTTGCAAAATTTGCAAAACGAGCAGCACCAAAAATACTAGACACAGGGATATGAACTTTGCCTGCAACATAAACAAAACATGCTAGCAAGACAAATATGTGCCTTAAAGGATACCCATGCTCTGGAATAGGCTCCCCATCCATGTGAAGCAGCGTCTATCCTTAACTCTAATCAAAAATAACCTTGACCATTGGAATGGAAATCATAAATTCATCCC